>NC_085870.1:44792453-44822453 GCF_034702125.1 Engraulis encrasicolus | reverse complement strand
TCTGCCATGTCATAGCAATTAGTGTGCCGACTTCTGTGATGAATTTGTGAATGTGTGAATTATGAATTTGTGCTGTTGGTACGGTACCAACCAGATGACAATGTTATAGAGCAGGGCTGGGGAACCTATTTCTCGAGGGCCGTTTGCGGCCCTTGAGGCTGTTTTATCCGGCCCCCAGTGCAGTTTAAATTTTATGCAGCTTCACATAAAATATGACATATTTTGTAAAGGAATCTTAGAAATAACATTTGCAATACAAGTTAGGTATGTTCAGGGGACCCAGAGAAGGTGGGGTCTGTTTTAAAGGAATCTGCCTTCAATATAGGTCCAAAGCGTAGGGGGAAATCCTTGTTTGTGTTCATAGTACGGCTTTTAGTTTTACCGCCCTAGGATGATTTTGAAGTGGCCCCTCGATTGAAAAAGGTTCCCCACCCCTGGTATAGAGTGGCGTTCAGGTCTGCTCTCAGGAACCAGCTGCAGTGCGCTGCCTGCAGAGGAAGGGCAGGTATTTCATCGGTGGGTGAAAGATTAGAGGGCCAGATTGAGTTTGACAGGTGAGTCTGCAGTCCTGCGCTCCTCATTCTCATGGGTCATTGACGGTATTAGAGGGGCACTGCTGTTACGCTTTATGCCTTTATCTCTTTCTCTCTCTCCCTCTCTCTATCCTTCTCTTTTGTTCTTTCTATCTCTCTGTCCTTCTCTCTTCTTTTCTCGCCCCTCTCTCTTGTCTCTCCATCTCTATCCCCGTCTCTGTGCCCCTAGTATAGTGTAGTTCAATCTGCTTTTCATCTGTCCCTGACTTTTGTTCCTGCGTATAGGCCTATGCTGCTACGCTACATGTCTGTATCATTGATGCTGCAGAGTGACATGACTTAGCACAGTTTGCCGCAGACACACATGCACACATGTATTATCCCACTACTTGCCCATATTCTTCACACTAATGAATAAAATATACAGTACATATAGAATAAAAGTCAGAAATGTATACACATCATACATTCAAGGAGCATGATCTGAAGTACATTAAATTACAATACACTATGCTGACGCTTTTTATTCGAAGCAACTTACAGATATTAGAGGCCCTAGGTTACAGTCCCTGGAGCGATGTGGGGTTAGGTGCCTTGCTTAAGGGTATAGGGAGAGGTCAGGTGGGATGCGAACCAACAACCCCCAGATTAAAAGACCAACTCCCTAACCACTAGGCCACGGCTGCCCAAAGTACCTTTCAAGGTGCACAAGGTGAATCAGCAGAAGTTGATATGCTGTGTATGCACTGTATGCAGTACTGTACGAATGTCATACCACGTAACATGATTTTACGTATTTCCATGGAAATACATGAAGAGTTTATTTGCAAAACGGTGTATCTCCATTTTGTAGAATGTTGGGAAATTGACTTTTTGTATTGGGCATTCCATTGAATTGCATTGCAAAAAACATTTTTATTGGTTAATAAATAAGTATGTTCTCAAAATATTTGAATGGTAAGAATTCACACATAGGTGATAGGACCTCTGAACAGTCATTTCCAATAATAAAATGCAAAAGTAAAAAAATGGAGATACACCGTTTTGCAAATAAGCCCCTCACATGTACATACGTAAAATCATGTGACATGTTATAGCATTCCCTTTCCATGTGGATGATTAAGTGGTTAAATATGAGGTTGCAAAACTGTACCGTACTCAGTGTCACAGTGTGTAGTGCACTGTGGTTGACTCATATGCGTCATCAGGAGAAGACAAGAAGACACAACATGTTTGAGCATGTGTTAGGGGATGTTTGCTTTCTGGAATTAGAAGTTAGAAGCATATAGTAAATACCTCAATATACCACAAACATCTTTGTGTAGGTGAATAAAAAGGTGGATATTTCTGGAACTCCCATCTCCCATAGGTCTTATACCATGGGTGCTTTGGTACTTAACCCTTTGAGCAAAGCCTATGTTATAACCTTACTCTGACAAAATTGTAATGACCAAGTCTTAATCTGTTACTTAAAGCTTGTGGGTTATGTCATATGATGTAGTTGAATGAACTCAGCAATGAGTGATCTGCACAGACACATTCGGGACATCTGGAAGAAGAAAGGTCAAAAATAAAATGCATGGATTGCTTGCGAAATCAGGATTTAGGAGACTGACATTAAAATAGATACATGACTCAGAAGAGGAAATAAGACTGTAGGCTATACATACCACGCGTGAGTTGAGTGGGAGAAAAAGAAAAGGAAAGGGAGAAAGAAGAGAAGTCATGCAAGAAGCTAAACAAGAGGGAAGCCCGTGGGTGGACTCTCACTTCCTCTCTCACTCTCACTCTCACGCATAAGCTACCTGTCAACCATCCCTAATTTCCTGGGAAACTCCCTAATTTTGACTCATTTCCCGATTTCTTCCCGATTTGACATTTTTCCCAGAAATATCCCGGATTTTTCACATTACCAAAAAACACGTCGGTCCAGTAATTATACCCACGGCCCTGTCCGACGAGCCACACCCCCTCTTGAAGAGAGAGACAGAGGGTCTTATCAAGCTACCTGCCAGAAGAAGGTATGCCAGATACCACCAATAATTGAAGTTCCTTGAAAATACGAGCTGTCAACCTCGAGCTCCGTAGCGCTTGTGCACCCACTCTTTTCCTCAGAAACCGTCAGTTCATGCAGCGCATAACAGCGCGGAACAGCGAATCATGCGATTAACCTAATCACCTGTTGCAGCACAAGGTTTTGCACGAACAGACAACTTGTGCGACAAAAAGAAACTCATTGCGCTCATTTTATTGTTTTGTTTTCATTGCATTGTTTCTCCACGCTGTAAAACGTGTGCTAAGGGATTTTAGACAGGACTGTCCTTGCACGCACGCTGTTGTGAAAAGCCGAGTAAAACGCACCGTCTCTGTCATCCCGTTGACTGTCAGAATTTGGTCTTTATAAAATTTCCCGGATTTTGGGAGCACAAAGTTGACAGGTATGCTCTCACGCCCTCTCTCGCTCCCCAGCAGGGGCGGAGCACAGGTATTGGGACAGGGGGGGCGGGAGATGTGTCAGAGGCATTGGGCCCACGAAATATCGTAGAATGGGGCCCCTACAAGATGTTTGGCAATCGAAAGCCACTGGCAGGGCCCCCCCCCCCAAGTGGTGAGGCCGGGGGTTCCTGGCCCCTATGCACCCCCCCACCCCCCCCACCCCCCGCATGCTCCCCAGGCATTGTAGGGTAACTCAGTCACACCACATCTCAAACACACACACACACACACACACACACACACACACACACACACACACACACACACACACACACACACACACACACACACACACACACAGCCAGCCACAAACACCAGAGGGGGAGGAAATTTAATTTTGTATGAAGTCATAAAAGCGGGCATATACACCATCACAACCATAAAGCACGGGTGGACGTTTTCAGGCCTTTGTCCAGTCTTCATTTGAATTTCTATTTCATAATAACAGAGCAACAAGAATAAAGGCATCTCAGAAGAAGGCATCTCAGACCACTATCTCCCCTCTTCCCCTGTATATTACTTATTTGATTCCACATATCACAAATTAGTATGTGCAATAACACTTTAAAATAACTACCCATAAAAGCTTTTTAAACACTTTATTAATAATGAACTGATTACCAACGAAACATTTACAAAATTGTAAGAAAGAAATGAGTAAGAAATACTGAGTTATTGAACACATACACAGTGAGCAGACACAGCACATCAGTCCTGGAAGTTTGTTCTCCAAAGAGCAGAAGGCGTGAAACTACTGGATATGGAAGTATTTGGCAGGCAAACAAACGTAAGTAAAAGCCATCCAGTAGTCGATTCCCACTGCATTGGGCAGCCGCTGTTTGGTTTTTAATCACGTACAAACTTTTGTAATGCTTTATGATCAATTCATTAATAAATGTTAATAAAGCATTTATAAAGCTTTTTAGAGGTAGTTATTCCAAAGTGTTACCGTATGTGCTCATCCTAACATAGATGGCTAACCCTTCACAGTAAAACACGCAGTGTCAATTCAACACTCTAGAGAGTACTCTGGGGGGCCAAATATACTGTAGATATTAAATCAAGTCTCTGAAGTGTTGATTTAACACTGTGTTTTATTTATATGTTTTTACTGTGACAGAGTCATAAATGTCTCTCAAAATGTCACTTCTCCCTAATGTGGGGGGATTAAAAAACGCACATGTTGTGAACTTCACCAAAGCAGGGACGTTTATTTGGCCACCAGTGCGGTGGCTATAGACTTGCATGTGCTCACCAACTCATAAGTGGGTTCCCACACGTCGGTGTGAGGACCGGAATGGTGAGAATTTAGGACTTGCAAATGGAAGAGCCAAGGCTATAGGTGAGAACCCTCTTCCTGCGGCTTCCTGCATCTTCCTGCGGAATTTACTGTTTCACCAGATGTCAACCAAGGCACATCTGAAGTAATTTACTAACGTCGCACGTAGGTCAGAATTATACGCTAAATGATGCAAAATGATGTAATGTCAATGTCATGGACACATGAGGACATGGCAGTCCATAACTCTGAACCTCGCCGGGGCCAAGCAGAAGGGTTACTTATTTATTTGGTAGCTAACACTTGCACACCGTTCTCCACAGTGCAAGACTGTCACACCTTATAAGGTTTTGATATTTTCGGTGTGATTTCAGAGATGTTTGTACAGACTAGAGCAGTGTTTCCCAACCTTGTTTTGTCCTGCGTATCCCCTAAGCCACTTTGTCATATGATGAGTACTGAGTACCCCTCTCACTTATGCTCTATATCATTTCCTCTAGTCTATCCCAATTTTACTACACTAGTTTTGTTATCATTAAATTTTTCCACGTACCCCCTGAGATGTGCTCGCGTACCTCTAGTGGTACACGTACCCTTGGTTGGGAAACACTGGACTAAAGGCTCGTCCATCTTCTGTGAAGCTACATAGAGGTGCAGCGGAGTTGGCATTATATGCAGTGGGCACAGTGGCCATTTGGTGCCCCTTTCAAAGCTGAATGAGGCGACTATGATGCATGCATTTCCAAATGTGAGGCGAAGCCGTCTGCACAAAAGCATCACACACTAGAGGCCTTCTGCTGGCCTGGAAAATACTGCAGCACTAAATCACACGTGCACACCCACTCCTCCCTGCGCATCCTCTCATCCCTCTCCTCATCTATATCATTCTCCTCTCCTCTACCTTATTCCCCCTCCCCTTCTTCTTCTTGGTCTCTCTCTCTGTCTCTCTCTCTCTCCATCCTTTTCACATTTCCACTCCACCCCATTCACTCCCTCTTCTCCTAAGCCATCTTCCTGAATGACATTTTTTTCTTGCGTACTACCATCTCTCCCTGACACCCCTTACGTTTTCTAACTTCTGTTTGGTGTTGTTGTTAATGGTGTTTATTTAGCTGGTCGGTCCATGACTACGGCCATTCCTCGTCCTTTTCCTTCAAAATGATCAGATCCTGGGTCCTGATGCCTCTTTTTTACCCACTTTGCAATCTTGCTCCAATCTTCTTCTCCTGCTGACGTCAAGGGCCAGGTTTACCCCCACGCCCTGTGCTTACTCGCCTCCATCCCCTACTCCTACCTCTACCCCTCCCCCACCTTCTCTCTCTCCCTCCCTGCCTCCCCTCCTCACGGGACAGTGGTTTTACGACCGCAACCCGACACTGCTTCTGTGTCCTATCAGCGCCAGGGTCGTAATTCACCTCAAAGAGAGCCAGCGGCGAATCACAGTACGCCCATAAATTCCCTTGTCAGGGCTCTGCCAATGGGAGCCCAGCATTAAATCACCGCTGTCAGGTTGGCGGCCAATGGTATGGCGGCAGCCGTAAATCTGTCAGGTTGGAGGGGGGGTCTGTTAATGGCCGCTGCATTGCTGCTAGGGAATCCACTGGGGGGGGGGGGGGGGGGGGGGGGGGGGGGGGGGGGGTGTTTGGGGGTGGGGGAGGGGGAGGAGAGAGGCAAAAGGGGGCAAGAGGAAAGGGGAAAAAAATGAGACTTAAAAATGAGAACTATGCATGCACGTTGCGAGGGAAACGTGCTTTTTTGCTCTATTCGGGCCTGTGTACTACTGATTGAAAGATCTATGCAAAAAAGTCAAGTCTGAACACGAGCCAAAAAGAGAAGATAGCCCTGTCTGTCACACACAGATCATCTCAAGTTAACGTTTATGTTGAAGAAGGAAGACATGGGGACACGAGGCACAGCCTGCAGTGAGAGAGAAAGAAAAGGCCTGGGTGTGCCTAGTCCAGCGACCACAAAACCCCAACGATTGCTTTGTAAATCAAAATAATTACAATCCGACTGACAATACGAGAATAATGTTGTAATAAAATATTAACAGAATTGTCTCTATCCTATTTAAAATTGTCACAGTGAGTCCTGCAGTGTGGTCTAAGTACTTTTTAAAAAAAACATCTACATGAAGTAATACCCCATTACGCTATCATAGAGATTGGGTGGGCCCAGACATTAGTCCTCTTTAATTGTACCTCTGGCAGGCCCAGGATTTCCTTTACTTGAGTCTTCCACTGCAGTCGGACCCACATTATTGGGTGCAGTGCTCACAGCCACAGTCTGGCTGCTGAGCTCATTACATCAAATGGCGTGCGGCTCCCAAAGTCACTCATATATTCAGTCAGTTAGTGAGCCCCTCGGCAACAAGATCGTGATCTTATGCAGTTGCAGTTTTGCTGTATGTAACTATGGTTGATGTGTTTATTAATGACTCTCACCCTAATGCCTAATGTTAACTTTATTTTTTCCCAATAATAACTGTAATTATGATTATACATATCACCGCTATATTTGTGAAAGTTCAGGCCGTATATCCTGTGTGTGTGTGTGTGTGTGTGTGTGTGTGTGTGTGTGTGTGTGTGTGTGTGTGTGTGTGTGTGTGTGTGTGTGTGTGTGTGTGTGTGTGTGTGTGTGTGTGTGTGTGTGTGGTTGTGTGTATTGGCTACAGTTCTATTTATTGTTTTCACCGTAGAGGCTTCGCAAGCAAGCTGAAGGCCTGAGTTACGGTCATTATGTTGTAATGGGGAGGAAGCATGGGGGTGTGCGTAGTTGTTCTTGGCCAGCTTCCCGCTGGAGCCACTCACAGGGCAAGCGCGAGCGTGTGCAAAGCCACAAAACGGCCCCCTTGCGACGGCCATAAAGAATAAAAACTAAAAAATTCTGAGTGGACTGAGCTGCCAGCAACACAACACAGCCCAGAGATTGCGGGAGAGGCTGGCAACCACCCATAAATACAAACAGGCTAGCAATGCATGCAGAAACACGTTTTGCAAACCAGATAAGTCACGTACAAAGCGGCCCCAACAGCCCGAACACACTAACTCATCCATGTGTACAGTAGGCCGAGCCTACGTGAATGGTTGAGAGCTTGTTTGTCTGGGCACGCGCACACATGCAGACACACACGTTTCCCATCTCATTCTGCTCTCCCTTATCACAGCATACTGGTTTGTACAGCTTCACAGGCCAAAATAAAGGGAAGACACAACACGGATGCATTCCACTTTGCATGGTTCTCAACAAGAGATTGAGGTGCATGCTATTTCATATGCATTTGTGTCAAGGTGTATGATATTCATACTTTTGAGAAAAACCTGTTCTAATTAGCCAATATTTATGTACATTTAAAAGTGCCAACAGAACCAAATATAACAAGGTGTTCAACACATTAACAATATGATGGTGTGTTTTATGATGAAATTCAAAAGAATTTACAATGAGGCGTATATAATTTCATTTGAACGGCCTAAGAAGGTGACTAACATTCCAAATGTAGCACTTCACTGATGAATTCCTGTTGGTAAACTGACACGCACCCAGACTTGGGAGTCTAAATTTAGCAACCGAGATACAACTCCCTTATCTTGCCACCCACACACACACACACACACACACACACACACACACACACACACACACAGTCTACAACAACCCAGTCTTGCGATGGACGTGCAGATGCTGCTCATTGGAGCTGCACGCACTTGTCCTGTGCCCTCTCAAATTTCAGCTTTTATGTGTGCTCCTTCAATCATGTTCCTAAGTATGGGATGAGTGTGCCAGGCAGGCCTCCCTGTGCGGTTGCCAAGGCAACAGCTGTTGCCCCTGACAACATCTACATGATTACTAAATGCCAGCGTATATTTATATGGAAAGGAAAGTAGTAGCGGCTGTCTGTCACATAGACGAGGATGGCTTCGGGGTGACGTTTTCACTAAAGGACGCCGGTCGTTTTGCCTGAGGAGAGTCACGTCTCAGGGATGACCACATGGAGGTGCTTGTTTATGTGTCGCCCGTCATGTATACGAGAGGCAGTTAGTACACAGGTCTTTGGGTTGCTATCCAGGGACGCAATGGTGGCAGGAGGCCAACTCGGAAATTGAATTTCCTACAAGTACTCTGGGCCTAACAAAATGTATTTTTAAAGATCGCCTCTCAACGTAATTTAAATAATATTGCCGTGTTCCCAATTGTTATTGAATGTGTTACGCGTTGGTCCTGTTTTAAAAAACGTTCTGGTTGCTTTGTTTCAAGACGTTTTTGCAAGCTGGCAAGGTGGCTTGTGGAGAAACGAGAGAGTGTTCCGTGTTTCTCGTGGAAATGCGTCTCTGATTGGCTCACTCCTCCTGTTCTCAAAGAAACGCGTCTCTGATTGGCTCAGTCCTCCAGCTCCTGGAGGGAATGTAATGGGAAACAGAGTCGCCACTTCCCCGGGTGGTACTGCACTATAGGGGCGCCAACGGAGGCGTGCAGGCTCCATTCAGGGCTGTGCTCTTTCGACAGCGACCCCTAGGCGAGCTGTAGGCACGGAGCAACCGGAGTGAGCAGGCTTTATGTATGAGGCTTTGTGCTGTGTGTGTACCTGAGAGTAGCAACCAGCTGATAGCTAAGCTAAGCTATGTTTCGGGCCACCAGACGTTGCTTGTTTTGAAAACAAGCAGAAAAAAATTACTCGACATGTTTTTAGATAAATGGGTCGATATAAACCTTTGTGGGCAACGCCTTCTTTCGACGTGACGAAACACAGAAAGGCTTTCGTGATTAGCTCGTTTCTCTGCATTATTGATGTAAATTGGGAAACACCGGGAAACACAGCCAGGAGAGTTGACGCACCGCTATGAGAGCCTTGCAAGTGAGTTTAACTTGGGGTGACCGTCCGATCTTCGAAAGGAGTGAGTAAAACTGAGTTTTATCGGAAGTTGGCCTTTAAAACAGTGATATACTGACAGACTTTTAATATTACTGATGTTATCGTTTTTTGTATTTTTTTGTATTTTTAATGTTATACTAAAACTGTTGCAGATCTGAACAGTGATTTTAATCCCAGCTTCACAAAAAAATAATGCAACGCCTGCAATGTATTCATTCTACATTCATTGAACACAGAGGGACCAATGAATTAAACAAGCCTCCCTGATGGATGGCTTGTGTGCAGAAGTGTGTAAAATAGAGGTAGAACATTTTGTATTTAATAATTTAACATTTTTATTTAATACTCTTGATGATTTGTTTACCACACTAGTGCAAAATCTAACTTATTTCACTGTACCTAATGAACCAGATACACTAAAAGTATTTCTACTTATACTTAATACACCTCTGATTGTATGCTAATAAAAGAGCTTCTCCATAAAATGTTAGGATCAGCAAGTGGCATTTGGTCTACTCTAGAGCAGTGTTTCTCAACTGGTGGGTCGCGACCCAAAAGTGGGTCGCGGAAGGGTCATGGGTGGGTCGCGGAGTCTTGGTGTAAAAAAAACATAATTCTAAAAAAAAAAAAATCCAACTTTTCCTGCAACAATTTACAACTTTTATTTTGATAGGCTAGTGAACTCTGTGTCATCTGTTGTCATAGACACTGAATGTTTATATGAGATAGATAGCCTGCAACCAGTCATTCGAGTCTTGGTTACATTTTGAGAATTGCATTGAATACACTTGAAAGCTAAAAAAATTGGGTCGCGACCGAATGAGAGTGGAAAATGGTGGGTCCCAAGACTGTTCCAGTTGAGAACCACTGCTCTAGAGTAAGGACTGACACCATGATGTGAGACACAGTGCCTTCTCAGTAGGGCTTTGGCAGTAGAGAGAGACAGGTTACAATCCCCCTTAACTACCAGAGGGTGGCATCACTGTGCAGATATTCTAACCTTACTTGACACCAACCTTCACACACAGACTGGGATGAGTAGGCACGTCCAATTTCTCAAAGTTGTTTTATTCTCATCAACGCGTAAACAAGGCCATACAATGCATACAGGATCTGTACACAATTCCTGGAGTTGACAGACAAATAAACAGAAGATTAACACTTCATTTCCAGTTAAAAAGACATAGTGTCTCAATGTTGATAATGGCATGGAAAGACATGACAAAACAAAAACAAATCACAGAATTGTTTTTATACAAGGAAGAGCAGAAGATTTCACATCAGGGCTGAAGGGAAAACAAAGCCAAACATAAACGGTTTTATGCTTCAGCCGGGAAGAAAAAAAAATGGATTGTGTGGGGCTGACGATGACATACTTCAGACATTACCAGCATGTGGGTATTTATCTTCTCAGTAAAATAGGTTGCAGTTACAATCAAGGATGGACAGACAACTTACATATGGACTAACATATCCTTTCAAGATGATGTCATTACAAGATTCAGTGCCAAGATCACTGCTGTGTACTGTACACAGAGGTATGAAATACAGTATATGAAGACAGGAATGTCACATGTGTGTTTATATGTACATGTGTGTATGTGTGTGTGCGTGTGTGTGTGTGTGTGTGTGTGTGTGTGTGTGTGTGTGTGTATGTGTGTGTGCGTGTGTGTGCTCATGTGTGTGTTCTCATGTTTTAGCGAATGTCTTCATGTATGTGTGCGTGCATTGCATCTACAGCATTGTGTGTGTGTGTGTGTGTGTGTGTGTGTGTTCACATCTTTTAGCACATGTATTTATGCATGTGTGTGTGTACATTGCAGCTACATTACTGTGTGTGTGTGTATGTGTGTGTGTGTGTGTGTGTGTGTGTGTGTGTGTGTGTGTGTGTGTGTGTGTGTGTGTGTGTGTGTGTGTGTGTGTAGATGTTCTATCTCTACCGCAGCAGGGACCACTTGATTTGTTCCTTTGCAGACTGAAGGACCTTAAACAGAAATAGAAAAAAATAATGAAAACCACATAGACCTCCATGTCCAAACACACTGAAAGGCAGTACAGACAGATAATTGACATACATGAAGCTCAAGCATGAATCTCAAAATCACACCAGTGCAGGCGCTGACCCAAACTGCAACTATATTTATATTTGGGCAGTCATGGGTAAGCGGTTAGGGTGTCAGACTTGTATCCCAAAGGTTGCCGGTTTGACTCCCGACCCGCCAGGTTAGTGGGGGGAGTAATCAGTGCTCTCCCCCATCCTCCTCCATGACTGAGGTACCCTGAGCATGGTACTGTCTTGCCGCACTGCTACCTTGGGGCGCCATTGGGGGCTGCCCCCTTGCACGGGTGAGGCATAAATGCAATTTTGTTGTGTGCAGTGTGCAGTGAACACTTGTGTGTTGTGGAGTGCTGTGTCACAATGACAATGGGAGTTGGAGTTTCCCAGTTGGGCTTTCACTTCACTTTCACAATTGTAAATGCACTGCATTTATATACTGCAGTGCCTTGGCACTCCTTCAAGCACTCAAAACGCTTTACACATTATACATAGCTATCACTCTTTATCTGTGTGCAGACTAATACTTTTCCAAATACACAGGGAATGTTTGCCAGACAAAAGACTTGAATTGTCCAATCACCAAATTATTTTATGCAGACTATTGATGTAAAACCTTTGAATACATCTTACATGTCATAATATCCAGTTCAAACTATGCCAGAGATTAAACCCACCGGCACTAGATTGTACCGTTGATACACAGCATTATTGCCCAGGTCAATCCAATGAAGAGTGTATCCCCAACCCCTGGGAATACTCTGGCAAAGGCGAACTGGCAAACTGCTATCGGGTTTTAACCCATTGACGCCTAAGGCACCTGCAAAAAAGGGTGCTGAATGCCTGAGCCCTTTTTAAGAAAAGCTGCCCTCAGCCTATAAAAACCTAAATATCGCAGCTTCTGAAGCACATAAAAATATGCACTAAGTTGCATTTAAACGCTAAAACCCTCATCTTTCATTAGAATGTGTTCATTTATCTCAAACAAATAGAGATTTTTAATAAAGTTGTCGCAAATCTCATGAGCCTGAATGTTGCGTAATGCAGCTCCAGGCGCCAGGGCCAATGTTGCGCAACGCAACATCAGGCATCAATGGGTTAATGTAATTGGGGGATGAATTTATTATCCAGTTACACCGACACCACTTTTAACTCTACCGCTGACATTGTCTGAATTACAGGTTGAGGTTTCTTTGCCAGTCACAAGCCATGTTTTCTGATAACAACTGTAGATCAATTCACATCCAAAATAATGACTATGAAGTTTTCAGCACTTTAAAATAATCTGATTCAATACTGTAGTGCACTGCAATACTTGTTGAAGATGGTAGTATGCAGAGGCCAGCAAACTGTACAGAGCAGGCCGAATGGTTTATCTTCCGTTTCAGATACTGTTTAGGACCAGCGGAGACACACCAGCACATAACTGTTTTAAATTATCCCACAAGCATCTCCCTCCACCTCCTCACAGGTCATCTGTGCTTAGGGTCTTAGCTAAACACATCTGTAGCCAGTTACTATGTCTTCGACTGAGAGGCAGATAGATACTACACAGACCATTGGCCGTCGGGAGCCCCTTACCTGGGTCACTGTCTGTTCTGTCAGAGGAACGTCGTCTCCCTGCAAAGAGAGTAAAAGCGTGAGTTCATGTTTGGCCTGGCGTCTTCCCAACCAATGTGACCAAAAAACAGAAATGTGGGAACAAGAGGAAGTTTGATGGTGGCATTCATACCCTCAGCGCTACTCTGTACACAACCTGCTGTGGGTCGCTTTCAAGGATGACTCTACAGAATCAAGAACAGAGACATAGTGAGAGAAGGGACAAATGACCATTTAAAATGACAGCCCAACTTTAGGAATCAGATGAAGAGTAGGTAGAGAGCTACTAGTATCCCTCAAAATCAACAACGTAGTGCTCTTGGAGGGTGCACTGTTCAACAAAAATGAGGGGAAAAATACTTGGTCCAGGCACTTCTGTTGCTTTAAAAAGTCCTTGATGAAGGCCGAAGAGGCAATATGCGTTTGTGATCTTTTAAAATCACAAAACACAGAATAAATATTGTTCTGGATTTTTTAAATGGAAATGAACTGAAGGGCCTGGACCAACTTTAGGAATGTTGCCGCTTATGCTCTACATTGGGACACATATACTATACTCACTTTAAAATTACTTGTAAAACTATTACTATACAGTTTTACTCTATGAGCAATCTTAAAATTGCTCCTCATTTGAATTTGACCTAACTGCAATCTGTAATGTTTAGGCTCAACTTCATATTCCAAGTTCACTTTAGTCTTTGATTAAGTAATTTGGTTTCCTTGTTTTTATTAACTCTAGAAGTTAAAAACACTGTGGGATACAAATAAAATGAGAAAGCCTACACAGTATGTGTGATCGACCATCACTAGGGTGGTGGGTGTGTTTTGACTGTCACACCAATGAGCCTGGCTCTTTGGTGTAGTGGTCAGAGCCCCAGTTTGGTACCCCAGAGGTTTTGGGTTTGAGTCCTGGCAGGGGCAACTGTACTTCCCTTCATTACAACATTAAAGTCTACAGGTCAAATTCTTCAATAAAACACCATCTCACCGCACTGCTACCTTCAGGGAACCTGTTAGGCTGCTCCTTAGCATGGGTGAGGCATACATGCAATTATGTGGTGTGTGCTGTCTATTGTGCGTTACAATAATACTAGGGCTTTCACTTGCACTATAGCTGAGGAAATCAGGCCTACCCGCCATCAACGATCTCATCGACAGCAAGGAACAATCCTTCCATGTTCTCCAGCAGCGCTCGTCTCTCCACATTTTTCCTGTGAGGCAAAAATATATTTGAAGTACAATGAGAATCATCATTTCTGTCTTTTTCATTGGACTTCTTTATGACTGTACAGTATGGTATGTGTATGTGTATCATATACTGTATCTGCCTGCCCTGCAGTGTTCACTATGTGTAAGGTACTTGACACCTTAATTTCCTCCTGGGATCAATTAAGTTAGTCTGGGCCAAAGCCGACTGTTGACTCCGTCAAACAGTTTGGCGAAAGCTAAGAGGCATCCGTCTCCATGGAGGGTGGGAGATGGTCTGATCTTCCTCGGCCATTTAAATTCCAAATTCAAATTAAAACTCATATTGTGCTTTATTATCATAACTGTTACGATATAGTGTCGCAAAAGCATACAAATAACAAAACAAAAGTGTGAATAGTGTTACCTTAACCAATCAGTAAGGCACTTTGTGGGTGAGTTCTACGTCATCACTCTCAACTGTTTGCTGAGTGACTTAACAGTGAGCGAGCTAGGAGGGTTTCGCCAGACTATGTGCGGAGCCAAAATCTTTAGGTTGAGTTACATAGGATGGCATCGCCAGGCTACCATAAAGTAGCTCTATTATGCAACTCTGCTATATGTTTATGACATTTATCACAGGAAGTACCTCACCTCAACATTTGACTGAGAGAATCAAACAGGCAGTTCAAGACAGACATCAGCATCAGCTGTTTTGGAAAAAAAGGATAAACAAACGCAAATGTTGATACAAAACTTCTATAGCCAAATGGCATATTAGTCATTGCGATGTTAAAGGACCAGTTCAGTCAATACATTTCAACATGCAGTTGTAATGCTCACACTACCCTGGACAGTACCTGAGTTGTCAGTACCTGAGTTTTTTTCTTCTTCTTCAGTGTTTTCCGAGATCTTGGTCATTGTAATGGGGGCAGCGCTTTGTTTACATTTAAAAAAAACATTTTTATTTATTTATAAAAACATCCGAAAGGTTATACAACATCAGCAGACAACTAGCAAACAGCGGTACCTTTTGGGAAAATATTTGGAGTAGGCCTATGTTAATTTAAAAAAAAATGTAAACAAACGATGCCCCCATTAGAATAGCTCATATCTCGGAAAGGGCTTAGCCGAAAAATGTGGCATCACCGGGTACTGACAAGTCAAAGGTAGCGTGAGCAATGCAACAGCATATTGAAATTGACTGAACTGGTCCTTTAATGGTTATATCTTACCTCATTTTCATGCGAGCTCCCAATAACATAGAAGTACAAGTCTATATTGCTCTTGTAGACAACTGTTAGACCTTCTAATAGGGCAATCTCACCTATGGAAAAGAAATGACAAAATATGCAAGTCCATCCATACAGACATTTAAGATATGACCGTTGTCAGGGTGAGGGATGTGTTGTGAGGTATTTGCTAGTGTCTCTTGTGTGGATTTGGGGAGTACGTTATGAATCATATGTATCATATCATTGTACCATATGTATCAAAAATGTAGTCAAAATTGCATTGACAGTGAGTCTGAAATTAGTTGCAAACTAAATCTTACTGTCTGTGCGGTGAGTCTTGTTGAAGATGTTCTTCTCAAATGCTTTCTGCTCCTTCACTGTTGGATACGTGTCATCATAGTACTGCAAAATGGGAACATTGAAATCACGTGATTTTGATAAGCCATAACAAAAACAAAACTGGAGTAACAGTCCAGCAAACTAAAGTAGTAAGTAAGTATCCAATGAGAATGTACCTTAGCATAGAGCCTTTCGCCGTCATTATCCAGGATGAGTACTGCTTTTACAGTGTATAGTGTGGGTTCCTGCGAATACATTATTGGGTTGACATTAGGCCTACAGTATTTTATTTATTTATTTATTAACATACAACCTATTCAGAAATATGCACAATTTGATGTTACTATGTTATACAACATGACCGTGATAACCGAAGATATAAGAGTAAAATTGTCAGTGTATGAGATTAAATTGATCATCATCTGTACTCAACGTTTGAATTCACAATAGATGAACGTCTGACCATCATAAAATATGTATTATTCCTACAGCTGACAGTATCGTCTGACAAACACTTCACGCGGTTTACTAATAAAATACCAGCCAAGGTATAGACATATTATCAACCAAATTTTATGATTTCATGAAACGTACCAAGGCGAAGGAGTCCATCTTCACTTCCTCGCTTTCTGATGACGTAAACAGGACCAGCAACGACGTGGTGGCTTCCTCGTGGGCTTTTGCTTCGCTGTAAACTCTCTATCGCCATCTGTGAAGCCTACAGCGTTCTGCATGCCCAGATGTTACTTGTTTATTTATTATTGTATGTGTGTGTGGCTGAAGGGTAAAGGGCATAGTGGTCCTTTATCTATTTTTCACGTTGTGGTATTATGCAAGGTCTTCCTATGACAATAATCATCAAACAAAGATGCCATACAATGCAGGCAAACGATGGCCGAATGTAAAAAAAAATCTGGTCTTTACTGCCATCTGTTGTGCAAAATAAGTGGCGTACATTTCAATGGGCGAAATACAAACTAATGAAGGTCTGTCTTGTGGGTTTTGCAAACATCATGCTGCACCTGCACTGATAAATCATCAGAATTGTCAAGATATAAAAAATGTCAACAAAATGTTGTCTGCAAAGTGATTATGAAGCTAATAGATACCCTACTTGAACTTTCGTATAAGCAATCCCCACTCCACTTTGACGGGTTTTGTCATCCCTCCAATCAATAATAATATTAAAACTAAAATGAATACATAAAATGCACAACGCCTTTCAAATGTTTACTTCTAGCAGCCAGACTACGGTAGTTCTAGCACAGCCCTTATAACAAGTCTTCCTAGAGTATCTGTGGTTCTAGCAGCCAGAAGCCAGACTGGTCAGACTGCGTCTGCGTCGGTGTGGCTACAAAAGAGGGCTGGGCTCAGTGGGGTGGTCTATCGTCATATTTTACTCGAAGGCCGTGTCACTCTACCTATCGCCATGAGCAAAGAGGTGAGAAATAATGTAATGATAATTCCTGTTCAGAAAGTGTTGTTTTGTAGACGTTTTGTCACGAGAATGTTGTTTGAGACTGTGAAAAACATGATTTTGCAGCTCGTGCAGCATCGTGCACTTTGCTAGTGTGTAGGAAAAAGCTAGCATGCTAGCTAGACATACTTCGATTAATTAGCTTGCTCTCAGTGGTCTTTTTGTTTGCAACAACCGCTGTACACGGTATTGCACGGAATCCGTTTGAGTATGGGTGTTGTTGAGAACGTATCTGTTAAGTCAGAACTACATCTGTTAATGCAAATAACACACTGTTTTGAAAAGGACTGCGCCATTTCGCACCGGTTAACACCAACGTCGCTTAGCCTCCAAGATGGCAAATGTGACAGAATGGCTGCATTGCTGTAGGTCGTCCAACGTTGACAAAGTGTACTCTTTCAGAGTGTAACTCAAATATTGCTCTTTCTTGTGTTTGTAAGTTCTCGTATTGACCTACAAGTGAAGTGGAAACAGTGCCCTTTGTTTACCATTTATTCAGCACCACTGCAAACTAGCCACTACTGGTAAGAAAAATGGCGTCATGGAAATTTTCCTATCGGGCGATTTCAAGCGCATCAGAGATGGTTGCCAACTCTTTGCCCATTGTGTCTGGAAGGATGGCCAAAAGCATAAGTGTAGCCCATGCATATGTACCAATTGGTGTTTCAGGAAGTTCATAACATACAAGCTGACTGGTTTGTTGTATTTCTTCAGGGGTACAATACGCCGCGTGAACCCGAGCAGCTGCGCAAGCTGTTCATTGGAGGTTTGAGTTTTGAGACGACAGATGATAGCCTTCGTGAATATTTCGAACAATGGGGAACCCTGACCGATTGTGTGGTGAGTAGGCCACTAAGTGTGCCCAATATATTGACAAAGAGCACCTCGGATGTGCATACCGGTATGTTTGATTTCTAACGCCCTTTGAGTGGTGCATATTTGTATTTGCAGGTCATGAGAGACCCCGACTCGAAAAGGTCAAGAGGGTTTGGGTTCGTGACCTACAGCTCTGTGGACGAAGTGGATGCAGCCATGTCTGCTCGTCCACACAAGGTGGATGGAAGAGCAGTGGAACCCAAGAGGGCAGTTTCGAGAGAGGTACTCGTCAATCTGAATTCACATGTTTTCTTCTTAATTGTTCAGATGGTTCAAAATGATGTGAATAGTGCTTTTGCTTAAACTCGTGGAATTTTAATATGATTGTCGGTCTGCAGGGATGAAAAACGTATGTTCTCTTCCCTTTGTTTTGGTAGGATTCTAACAAGCCAGGAGCCCACACAACCGTCAAGAAGATTTTTGTTGGAGGCATCAAGGAAGACACAGAGGAGCACCATTTACGGGAATACTTCTTGGGATTTGGCACGATCGATGCCATTCAGATCATGACTGAAAAGAACAGTGATAAGAGGAGAGGGTTTGCCTTTGTCACATTCGAAGACCACGACTCTGTTGACAGGATTGTCAGTGAGTATACAAGTGTTTTTGTTTTTTTGTATAATCCTTTGCTATTGCTTCAGGGGGAGCAAAGCCTCGATTTGTCTCAGCCATGTTGCTTTAGACTCCTTTTGTTGTGGTAGGATTGTGTGGATTGGTCAGCGTGTAGATGTGTGCTCTCTTAATGACTGATTCATTGCCTTTTACAGTCCAGAAGTACCACACGGTCAACGGCCACAACTGCGAGGTCAGGAAAGCCTTGTCGCGTGACGAGATGAACAGGATGGGTCCAGGCCCAAGGGGTAAAATGGCCATTTTGTTTAAGCCCTAAAGTGTGTACAACCATTACTAAATGTTTGCTGTAATGCTGCTGTGTGGCATTGGATTGGTGCTACGGAAGTAGTTTTCTGCATGCTATCCTCAAGAAGCTTCCATACAGTGGCTGGTTTGCAAATGCATTCTATTTACAAGTAGATTGTTTTGAATGGGTAGCGTTCATATACAGTAGTTTCCCCCCATTCTGAACTTTCCCCATGTCTGCTTTGACATTGCCTTTCTCTCATCAGGTGGCAGAGGAGGAGGTGGAGGTTTTGGCAGAGGGGGAGGAGGCGGATATGGAGGTGAGGGGTGTAGAGTAGAGTAGTAGAGTACTTTTCTTAATACAGAGGGAAATTAAGGTGTCTGACAGCTTACATGGATACATACATGCAACACGTACTGTATATGCAAGACATGCACACAAAGACCTAACACACGCAATTGAGCATTGCAGGAAACGTATAGCAAAATATCTTACATCGGTTAACATGCACACACCCATGTACTGTGTCTTACACACACACACACGCGCGCACACACACACACACACACGCACAGATACAAAAAACATACAATTAGACCTACCAACTAAACATTATTGCACCTTGCAGTGAACATATATTATGTACAGCAGACAGCCTTCCATCAGTTTACACACACATGCACACAACGCTTAGTGCAGTGAAAGTGACTGTCCTGGGTTATTGTCCTATATTTAGAGCCTCAGTGCAGTTCAAAAAGTTCAAAAGTGTATGGTTTTCCTTGGTAGTCGTGTGAAAAGTTCTCCCCGTGAAATTGGACATGTAGCTCTGCCAATTTTTTTTTTTTTTTTAATTATTCTTTTTGTATGGCCATGTGGTGCAGCTGGTGCTATTTGCTTTGCTTCAGGTAAATGGCCAGTATATTTTCAAAGCGTGTCTTTTGTGTCTGTAGGCCTAAAATGCCTGAGCTTTTCTCTGACTGCAGGTGGCTATGGAGGTGGAAGAGGAGGAGGAGGAGGCGGCGGCTATGGAGGGGATGGCTATGGCAATGGCTATGGGGGAAATGATGGTAAGTCTCTTTCGTATGATGTCCTACATTTCCTTGCACTACTGAAAAACATTTTGACATATGCAGAGCGGCCACTTCATCCATGTTGTCCTCTGCAGGTGGCTATGGTGGTGGTGGAGGGTATGGAGGCGGCGGCGGCGGTGGTGGCTATGGAGGTGGTAACCGTGGTTACGGAGGAAGTGGAGGCGGCTATGGCAACCAGGATGGCTATGGAGGCGGTGGCTACAATGATGGCTATCGGGGAGGAAGTGGCGGCGGTGGTGGAGGCGGCAGCTATGGCGGTGGTCAGTCATGCTCCTTCATGCATCTTATTATTTTGTCTTGGAAAAACCATCCATTTTGATCGCTATAATAAAATGTAGCACCTTTACAGTGCCCTCCACACACACTTTCTGTGTGATAACTGAGGTTTTTCTTTACCCATCTGCCTGTGTAGGAAGCTTTGGAGGTGGTGGTGGCAGCAGTGGTGGTGGCGGTGGCTACAATGACTTTGGAAGCTACAGCCAGTCCTCGTCCAGCTACGGCCCCATGAAGAGCAGTAACTACGGGGGTGGAGGTGGCGGAGGCAGAAACAGCGGCCCCTACGGTGGTGGTGGTGGTGGTGGTATGTCATGCTAAATTTTGGAGCCACTTGCATTGCGAAGATTGCATTAACCAAAATGAACACGCAGTTCGTCCTTTCAATGTTCATGTTTCAGTTAAATCCACCTCTGATGTAGGGTCTTTACACTTCCATTTACACTTGTGTGCACTTAATTCTGTGTGTGTGTGTGTTCCACAGTGCTCAAAGAGTTGTTGGGTAAAGGTCTAGCAGTATGTGGTGGTGCACTATTTAAATAAATCCCACTGGAATGTGTTTTTTTTTATTATTATTATTTTTATAGGTGGCTATGGTGGTGGAGGATCTGGTGGTGGCGGCTACGGAGGAGGCTCTGGCGGAGGCAGACGCTACTAAGCAGATTGGGTAAGCACCGTCCCAGGCAGTGGGCTGTTCTCCCACCTCTCTAGTTCACTCACTCACCCTTGATTTTTAGTTTCATCCACGATCTCCCTGAAATATTCACATTTAAAAAATCAGGTGAGGATGCTTTGCCGTGGCACGAATGAGGGATGAATAACCCATGTCCTAGTGTTTGGGTTATCCCAGACCATGTCTGCCTTTATCCAAGTCCATGATGTGGGTCATTGTAACTAAGCACTGAATGACCAGGGGTGGAGACCATGGATCCAGCAGCAAACTTTCACATACCTCCTACATGCTAAGATGTCGTCATTGGAGAATCTAATGAATTGGGCAGAGGCATTTCACATTCATTTGAAGCTGTGGCTTTCTGGCTAGTCTGCAAGTCCTGATTTCGACTTATGACCCGTCACATTATTGCTTAGCTGAACTGAAGGTTTGCTACTGCGGCTAGTGTCCTCTGATCCCCCTGTTTTTCGTAGTTTTTTTTTTTTCTTGTCCTGTTCTCTTGAATGATGAGACCCAAGTGAGGGTGCAAAAAGTGGTAACTCTTTGTCATATGTATGTTCCGTGTTGTCCAACAGGCCACAGTGCTTAGGAGAGAGGAGAGCCAGAGAGGTGACAGGGAAAGGAGGAAAAGCAAAGAAAGGAGCCAGGAAGCAGGTTTTACAACCCTAGAAATCTGCTCAGCCATGCGGTGTTGGTTGGATGTTAAAACGCATCCACCGCACGAAGAGATGTGTACATTAGAGGAGGAGGGAGGGGGGAAAATCATGTGGGTTGGGACGGGCTTTCTCCATGAGAATGTCGGCTTATGATCTTGTTTGTCTTTTTTTGCCTTTTTATTTGTGATGAAAAGTTGTCCTGCTAGTTTTGAGATTGTAGTGTTTTTGTTGCTTTTCTTATTTGTCTTGTGGAGGCATTCCAGTAGTTCAATTTGTAGGGATTATCATTTTATTTTGGTTTTTAAGGTTCTACTTATTTGCATCCCCCAAGCTATGGTTTCGATGTAAGACACCGCAAATCAAGATTAAATAAACAGCTTCAGTTTTCCTTTTCTATTTAAAATGTGTCCGTGCTCACTTTCGTGTTGTGTAGTTACTAGTTTGTAGTTGTGGATGAGGGTGGGTCGACTAACACTTTTTTTTTTGTTTTGTTTTTTTTGTTGCATTCACTGTAGTTTTAGATCCTAGAATAATGATGCACATATTCCCTGCATTTAGTGAGGTGCAGTAAATGACATGTAAGGTTAACGGATGGATTAAAGCTGCCTCTGTGTGGCTGCAGGGCACCTACCTTTTGCATGTTAGATTATAGTTTTGTTATCGTTTTCCTCACCCACGGAGTGCCATACTTGAGAAAAAGGAGAGAGCAAAAACACCCCCCTCAGGACAGTCCTCTCCTAGGACCATAGCTACCTGTAAGCAGCAAGTCGGAGGCAAGCTGCCACACAAGACAGCGAGGCTAGCCAATGAGGCATGACGAGCAGAGATGCTAGCCAATGGAAGGAGACCAGCGCAAAGGGCTAGCCAATGGAAGGAGCCCGCTGAGGGGCTAGCTATTGGGAGACACCAGCTGAGGGAGGGAAGTAGCAAGATCCTCGGTCGGAGCCAGCCAGCCAGAGAAGCAGGGGCTCAGCAAGTCTTATTGAGTACAAATGGTTGCTCTTGAAAGACTAGCAAATGGCAAGGTATTTTTGTTCCCAGAATGGTAGGTAAGAAGAGAACTTTTCAAATACAATCTTTATGTATGGTTTGGTTATATACAGTGTATTGTTTTGTCAATGTGTCTGGTAGCAGTCTAGTCTTTGCCTCCAAACATGGTTGATGCTTGACTGGCTAGTTGAGACAAACCTTGACTGCTATTCCCGTATGGTGTGTGATGGTGGTTTCTTTATCCTTTAAGTGCGGCTGGGTGTGGATGCAAAGTTACATTTTATATTCAATCCAGTGTATGATTGTTATGGTGGAGTGAAGTGCATGAAGGTAATGTGATCAGTGTGTCAGAACGAGTAGGAGCCATTGTTTTCATTTTTTATCCTCCTTCTGTGGTGAAGTTGTCGCTAAATATTTTTTTCTATTTTTCTAGATTACCAAAGATGAAGGACTGGGTAGCTGTGCTTAACCAGTTAATGCATGTTGCAGACTGTCTGTCTTGCTTCTGAATTTTATTGGTAAGTAAATATTTTTCTTCTGCTTTGTTGACCATGTCGTGAATTAATAATTGATGTGCTTTCTTCTTACCGTAATTTTTTTTCCCTCTTTTCTAGGGTCCTTTATTGTTGTTGGACCAAACGATGTCGGCTGAATTTTTACCTTTTTATGCATTTTAAAAATGTTTTTATATCGCAATAAAATTGCAACTTTTTCTATTAAAACCCCTGTTTGATGTGCTTGAAATCTGAAAAGGTAATTCCAAAAGCTACCACCAGGTGGCTCTAATTTCTGAGATGCATAATCCGTTTAAGCTTTTACTGCTGGTTTGTAGTTTAAAAAAAGGACCATACCTAATGTTGGTCTATCTGCAAAATCATGCTCTGAAATACTGCTTAGAGTGATGGAAAATTAAAACTTCTGATAACTAATATGAGGAACTAGCTTGACTTTGTTCCTACTCTGAAATCAGGGAGCACACTTCCAAACTGCTTAAAAAAAAGTCTGGTCCTTTTTTAGGAGTGCACTGGTTTTGTACTAGCTCAATACTATACTCTTGACTGCATGCCAGCTGACTTTTCTAAACAAAAAAAATCTGCCATAAATCATGCTACATGACCGCCTTGCATGCAGAAAGGGGTGGAATGGATAGAAGTGGAGAACGACTGGGGTGTAGGCCCAGAGAGCTGGATTAATGATGGTCTTTTCCTTTTGGACATTAGGGTTTTATGGATTAATCCCTCACTGTTACTAGAAAGGGAGGTTCTATTTTTATTTTTTTTAGGATGACTGAAAATTGAAGTATGGGAAATTGAGTTTGAAATGAGTGCATCAAGCTCAGATTCAATGCAGACAATTCAGGCATATGCCACATTGGCAGGGTTTGTCATATTCTGATCTCTGGTTTAACTTTGTTTTATGGAAGGGAACTTGAGCACTCAAATACTTAAAGGGCAACTGCAGTATTTTCTAGCCAGGCTGTGTCCTAGTGACTCAACTCTTTCAGCGTTGCAACTAGTCAGGTCAAGAGCAATGCAAGTACTTCCTGAGTTCCTGAAAATATGGGAACTCCTCCCACTTTGTCGGGAAGCAAACAACCTTAAGCAAACCAAGGGAGGCAGGTCAACCATGCTGTTTGGAAAATGTTAATTGTTATGCTCTTGGTCAGGCCAAGTCTCGAAGAGATTGGGACGTCGAGGACATTGAGCCCCTTATCTGGGTTGTCTGCAACGTTTTGGAGTCCCCCTCACCATTTTGTTTGCTGATCAAAAGTATGCATCTCATGAAGTGGCTAGGGGTGTCCACTGGTATTCCCTAATTCTTTTTTTTCTTTTTTTTTTTTACTAGCCATTTTGTGAATTACAGAAAAAAATGTATTTACAAAATGCTACATAACATAACAGAAGCCATGTTTCGCAACAAGAAACATTTATGGAATATCAGTGAATATCCCTGAACACTTCGTAAGTTGCACAGTCTTGAAAACAATTGTTTGGGGTGGTTTTGAAAACACAGATGGCCATTCTAAGGTTGAGACAAAATCCAAATTATACAAATAACAAGAGACCGCAGCAAAGATTAAATAAATGGTGAGGGGGACTCAAACATTGCAGACAACTCAGAAAAAGGAGCTCCGTGTTGAAAATAGTGCAGTTCTTCTTTAATCCACCTGCATTGGGAAACGCAGCAGAAATTCATATCAGGATTTAATGAGTCAGGCTAGGTGTTCATCCATCTGGTGGTCTTCAGCCCACAACGCTAATGTTGAATGCAGAGAACATTGTGGTAAGGGTTGGATGAGAACAAGCCACATGTAGCTGAAGCCAGCAGCGTCTCCCAAATAGAAAGCAGTCGGCCACCCAGCCACTGTCGATTGACGCTTCTATTGAGCGTGATTCGGTTCTGCTAGTGTATTTATTATTCCAAAAAAATTGGCTGGCTCCAAATGTCTTTCTTCACCCTTTTTCCTTTTGCTCACTCCAATGCACACCACCCCACACCCCAATTTCCTTGACTGGTTAGTTTTTACTGTTTTGAGGCAGTCACATGATTATCCTGGCTCAGTCTCTGATTGGCTGTGTTTTCCCTCCTTGCCCACCCTTGCTGTGCTCTGAGCAGACCGGAGAGTTATGGCCATCATAAAAATGTAGATAATGCATTGTTAACTAATTCTGCATGCTCGGAGCTGATATATCCATAGCGCTAAATCTTGATGACTGTAATAAAAGGCAAATGCTAATGTCTTGCCCTATATGCAGGCTTAGATCAGTCTCTATTTAATGGAGACCGTGAAGATGAAGGAGAGGTGGAATGCATTCCACTGGGGTGGGGTAGGTAGCAGAGGGGTAGAAGATGGGGCATTTGGCTTATGTGTTGGTATTTTGCAGATACCACACAGGTAAGCCTAGGCATACTGGGCCATGTATGTGTGGGAGGATGAGAACAGGAGAAATGGAGAAGCAGCCTGTTGCCTCTGTTGCTTCTTCAATCCTCAGTCCCTTGAGTTCACAATTCATCGTTGTCTCCTGGCGTTTAAGCCTTTAAAAGCCGAATGTGTCATGAGCTGTGATGGCTCACCCACCACCACCACCACCCCCTGGTGCAGACAAGTGCGATGGGCTGCTGAGAAATTTTCACCTCTTCATCTGGCCTCCAGTGAAAAGGACAAAGGTGAACTGGTAAAAAATGGCACACCTCTTAAAAAGAAGAGGGAGAGAGAAGGGAGAAGGGAAAAAAACGACATCTTTGGGATTCTCATGAAACATGATATTGCTGTCTGTTCCCCATAAACTCAGGGCTGCTGAAGCAGTTGTGTGTAAATGTATGTAACTTAACATGATGTGAAGCGAGGGTGGTGAGCTGTGAGCACATGGAGGAGACGCTTTATTTACCGATTGAAATTACCAAGCGGAGGATAACCTCTTGTGTCTCCTAGAATAAGATCTTCAACTACATCACTGGTGACAAGGACTTGGCGCATGCAATGATAGTGTGAAACCTCAGCTGTATAGTACGACTGAATAACTGTCGTGACTTACTTCCCAACACTGTCCTTAGTCACCAAGCCACGATAAAGGCCATCCTCGTTTTGGAGCCCAGGAGCTCTTGGGAAGAGAGAATTTGCATTACCTGTCAAAGCCATTGCTGTCGTCCTGCTCTCTCCTGTTGTGTGAGAAATTAGCCCAGTGCTCCATGAAGCATGGCTGCATATGTAGTGTGCCCCATCTCCCATCTCCCCGCACCTCCTACCCCTCTCCCCCTTTCCTCCGCACCTCAATGAATGAGTGCTACTGTGAAGCCATGTCTGGTTTTCCATGTGGTTCATGTTTCTTTTTGGCCCCCTACCTGCTCTTTCTGGGGCCTGTGCGCAACCAGCCCGGGTTTCTGACAAGGGAACACAAACATTTGCCAGTGGAAAGACAATACATCAGTGCCTCTGGTATGGTGGAAGAAGGCTCCAGGTCCAAGACATAAGCTTAAAAATCCTGGACATGGACTCAGGGACGACTGCCAAATTTCTGAGTCACCTGGCCCACGGGAGACCCTTGGTGAGACCCATGGAGACGTGTGCTGTGCTGTCAGTCTGCGCAACAAAACCTACACTGTCTCAATATCATCCGGAATAAACATGCATCATATCATTTTTTTTGTTTCGTTTTTATTTTTTGCAAAAGCAACACCTTGATGTGGTACCTTGTGCACCGTGTGGTTCCTAAAATGATCTTGAAAAGAAAGTTTGGAATATTACACAGGGGAGCCGGCAGGGGGGGACAAAGGGGGCAGTTGTCCCGGGGCCAGGGACAAAGGGGCCCCAGAATTGGGTTCTTATTACATTGTATGTATTGGGTGAGGGGCCCTTTCAGATTACTTTGTCCTAGGCCCAGCCTAATAAGGGTTAGCGACTCTGACACTACAGCAAAGTTTTAAGAAGGTTTTTGGGGAGTGCATGGTTTCCTGAGGATTAGCTGTACCCAAAGGCAAATTATACCATGGATGGGATGTGTTCACCACAACAAACGCATAAATCTGAAACCACTCATCCCTATTTGTAAAAAAATTGTATTAAAGGGAGACTAGCGTAATTGCTTTTGCTGTGTCTTGGCAAGGGCTTTAAGTTATATCTGGTCTACTGTAACAAGAGATATTTCTTTTAAGCCATAAATTCTCTTCATTGAGGGGCAGAATCTGGAAGAGTTTTCAGCATTGTAATGCAAAATGTATTGTAGCAGTGCACAGCCAAATCATGTAGAAACAGCCACTTGAGCCAAAACAAATCTTAGCGCTCAATCATGCTTTTACAATATACATGTAGGCTACAGTAGGTTTCTTCAATGTAAGAATTAACCCTCAGAATGCTGTCTGATTTATAATAGTTTTAGTAGGCCTATAGGCCTATGTTCAGAGACACAGTAACTCACTCTGCACATTTCTACTATGTGGAACTAAACAATTGGGAACACATTTGCCTCTTATACAGCAGATTGTCTGTAATGACACTTAATTTTGTCATGCAATCTTCAAAGTTTGATTAGGTTCTCGTACTATTTATAATGCAACTACTAGTTTTACACACAATGAGTTCCTCTGCATGTCCACACGTTTTGTACATTAACCAAAGCTGAACAACGATGTGCTGTATTATTGTCAAAAAAAAAACCCCTAGTAGGTGAGAAAGTGGATCGCACTCGCACTTCTTTTCTTCTTTTTACTTTAAATTTTTTACATAGCAGCAGAAGTGTAGACAAACGTTTCGGCTGTTGCCTTTGTCAGTGTCTCCAAACGTTTCGGCTGTTGCCTTCGTCAGTGTCTCCTGACACTGGAGACACTGACAAAGGCAACAGCCGAAACGTTTGTCTACACTTCTGCTGCTATGTAAAAAATAAAAAGAAGAAAAGAAGAACCAGAGTGCGATCCACTTTCTCACCTTCCAAGTTATTCAACTGGAGACGCACCACACGGAAGAGTGCGGTGTATCTGACCTACTACTTCGGCAAAAAAACCCAACCTAGCCCTAGGCCTACTTAGCATCTGCACTTGTTCTGCATAGTTCCAGTACACTTTGATGTTGGCTATGATTATGTCCTCCATTGTAAGGTGCTTTGGTTAAAAAGTGTCTGCCAAATGCAAGTAATGTAATGTCATGTGTAATATAATGTGCCCAGAACACAGCCCTTTTTAAGAGCAGGTCGAAATGAATTGATATCACTACCATGTGGATCTCACACCTCTCTAACACGTTTCTGGATCAGCCATGTTGTGATTTTCATTTATAGACTATTAAAGCCAATGGTCGATCAGATGGTTTGGGTTATGGGGATTTTTACGGTGGCCTGTTCAACCTCACATCTCCATTGCCTCTCCTGCTCCCCATAGAACGATTGCCAGAGGCCAGGGTAAATAGCCTCATCACTGGCCTTTCCAACCTTAACGCTGGGATTTGAATTTGATGGATTAAATTATCTGTGGCCCAAAAGCTGCATTTTACAGTTTCTCTAAAAATACTTTATGGTCAGACTGAATGTGTAGACCTACCCATATTTTGTGTACCAACTTCAGCAAAGTTTATGTTTAAAAACAGTTTGGAACCTTTTCGAAATTATAGGCTATTTACAACAGGCCCACTTGATAGTCTAGTAGTTACATTACTTGGCCTCTGTAACGTGACACAACAAAGCTGTTGCCTTTTATTGCCTTATCACTCGTTGAATTTTAACATTTATTCTTGCTTAATCCTTTTAAATGTAAATAATTTCATCATTCATGGCTGTGGTTAAGACCTGTTGACTCAGTGTCAAGGAGATCTTAAAAAGAATGTGTCTACAATGACGATGGTATCGCAGCTCTCAGACACTAGTGGACCACCCATGATTGTGAGTTGCTGTCCAGAAGTTTCCAGAGATTTTCCTCTTATCAAGTCAGACATATTATCCACAGACATTTGGTCATAGCTGTGGTCATTACTGGTTGTGAATCCTTCTTGGTGGCAGAGAGAGACAATGTTTTGTCTGACTTCTACATTTTATAAGATGATGTTACATTACATTTAGGAGCCGATCGTTTTCTCCAAGGTGACTTACAAGTGCAGACAGAATCACTAGCATACAGTATGCAGAAGTAGGCTACACATTACAAAAAACAATACAGTACAGTACAGTACAGTACTAAGTAACTTTTGGATTGTGCTAGCAGGCCCTGCAGTCACTCTAGTAATGGCAAGCTGTTGATGGAGAACACAGTTTCACACGGTCTCTCAAATACCAGAGACCTAGTCTGACCACTAGTATAGGGCCTACGGAAATGGCAATGGAAACACCAGTCCGAATCACCTTGCTGGGGTCATATTCGCAACAGATGTATTTCAAACCGGTGGTGTGCTTCTATTGATCTTTTACCAGCTCCTGCTATTATTTGTCTCATTTAGTCCAAGGTCAAAGTGCCTTGACCGTAACATCACAAAAAACAAATATGCAGGATGTGTTTATTTCATGTTTTATCATAGAAGCTGGGCCACTCATAAAGTTTCATGTCAGGGGGAAAAAACATCTTTTCTCAACCGATTCCTCGTTTAGAGAGGGAAAAGTCGTGTTTGCCCCGGGTGCAGCATAAGGGTTAATGACAGCACTGACATTACAGCGTAAGTATGTGCTAATGCATGTCAGATGTTGCTGCTTGCTGCTGCGATGGCGGCGCTGGGGCCCTGGGAGGCCCCCTGCTGAACGCGGCCTGCATCTGTTTCCTGTTGCGGCCCTGCACAGAGACGGAGACGGTGGGGCATTGGCTGCGCACGCGGACGCAGGAGACAGGAAGTGACCTTCTGACCAATCAGCAGGGGGCATGGTTGAGCAACACAGCGGCTGGGAGAGAGAGAGAGAGAGAGAGATGCAGATTGGTTTGGAAAATACAGTGTGTGTGGATTTCCAATGTGAAGTTCATTGCTGCAGCTCACAAAGAGCAAGAGAGGATGGCGGAGGGACCATATAGTCAGACTCAGACTAAAACAAAGGACAGCCTA
>NC_085870.1:44782453-44784953 GCF_034702125.1 Engraulis encrasicolus | reverse complement strand
ACCTCATGTTAACGTAGCCAGTGAGTAAATGAGTAACAATTAAAAATGGTACGGTAATCACAACTTCTACTTCTACTTTTTATTCTACTGCTGCTACAGCCAAGTGACTGAGTGAGTAACCGTTATTGTAACTGTTCAAGTGTAGTGAGATTTAATATCAAGCTTATTCTCAATTAAAATGGTAGGGCCTACAGTAATTATAACTTACACTTTACCAGGGCCTACTGCTATTACTACAGGGTTTCCCAAAACACGTCCACAAGCGTCCACCTTGCAAGCAAACACCTACCATGTCCTGTCACTGTTCAAGAAGATGATTCTCAATTTTTAAAAATGGTATAGTAATTAGAATTTACATTACTACTCCTATTGCTATGGCAACTGTGTGTGTGTGTGTGTGTGTGTGTGTGTGTGTGTGTGTGTGTGTGTGTGTGTGTGTGTGTGTGTGTGTGTGTGTGTGTGTGTGTGTGTGTGTGTGTGTGTGTGTGTGTGTGTGTGTGTGTGTGTGTGTGTGTGTTTGTATGTGTGTGTGTGTGTGGCAGGCTCTCCATTTCCACACCCTTAGCACTGACACACAACTCCCTCACTACCTATAGTATACTCACACTCTCTGCCTCAAGTCTCTGTCTCTGTTCCTCTATCTCTGTGTGTGTGTGTGTGTGTGTGTGTGTGTGTGTGTGTGTGTGTGTGTGTGTGTGTGTGTGTGTGTGTGTGGTGTGTGTGTGTGTGTGTGTGTGTGTGTGTGTGTGTGTGTGTGTGTGTGTGTGTGTGTGTGTGTGTGTGTGTGCGTGTGTGCGTGCGTCCGTGCATGTGTGTGTGTGGGACTCATCAGTTTCCTCTCCACATTATTCACATCTTTATATTATTTTTTATTCCTATGAATAACATAACCTCTGTTTCCCCTCTTTCCGTTATGGTGATGAATATTGTTATCTTTTTTCCCAGACCTCCGTCTCATTGACATTTTCCCTGTGTGTGTGTCTTAGCCCCATAATGCATGCCACTTCACCAGGGGAACGCTGTAGTAGTCATTGAAAAAAATGTGTCTACCATAATTCTACACTACATGACTCAGAGCCTTTAGTAATGCACTAAGACTGGATCATTGGCATTCTGGTAAAAGCAAATGTATAACACTGTGTCTTGATGGGTTAACGTGTGTGTGTGTGTGTGTGTGTGTGTGTGTGTGTGTGTGTGTGTGTGTGTGTGTGTGTGTGTGTGTGTGTGTGTGTGTGTGTGTGTGTGTGTGTGTGTGTGTGTGTGTGTGTCTGTAATGGCGTATTTTCTTTAAAACACCAGGTGAGGGTGCATCAAGTTAGTTTCGTGTGTCCATTACAGCATTCGAAGATAGAAGAAGTAAAGTTGGTGTTGACTTTTATTTTTTTGCAAACTGGTTCACTTTTCCGCAGAAAACGAAAGCAGAAAAATAAAGAAGGCTATTTGTCACTTGCCTAATTATCATAGACTTACGATCGCAATTAGATTTGAACCAACGCCGGCGAAGGCATTGCGTCACTAGGAGGGTGCAGCCTGGCTAATTTGTCACTATTTTTGCGGTCTGAAAATGTTTCCATCTTACTGCCATCCTGACCAGCACAAACTGGAAGCCCCAGTTCATTACAAAGATTCGCACCACCAGTGTGTCTAGAGGGTGTGGCAAAATAACATGGCAAGCAGTTAGGAAAATGTTTCAGGTACAGAATCAAAGTAAACATCAAGGTGTAGGCTCAAGGTAAGTATATACATTCAGGTTCCAGGTAAGCACTAAGCATCAACATAAATGGCAAGTATAACGAAATAAATGTGTTAAAATGCAAACATGCAATAATCCCTAACTGATCCAAAACATGGCTTCTACAGTGTGTGTCTGTGTGTGTGTGTGTGTGTGTGTGTGTGTGTGTGTGTGCGTGCGTGCGTGCGTGCGTGCGTGCGTGCGTGTGTGCGTGTGTGCGCGCGCGCGTGCATGCATGCATGCAAGTATGCATGTGTGCGTGTGTGGCATGCATATTTGTACTGTACCAGGATAACTGTGTGTACTGTATGTGTTTGTATGCACGTACCTGTACACATGTATACGTATGTGTGAACTTATTTGTGTGCGTTTGTGTTGTGGGGGTGTTTTTATGTATGTTTGTGTCCATGCATGTATGTGTTTGTGTCTTTGTGTGTCTGTGAGTGTGTGTGTGTGTGTGTGTGTGTGTGTGTGTGTGTGTGTGTGTGTGTGTGTGTGTGTGTGTGTGTGTGTGTGTGTGTGTGTGTGACTCTCCTCTTCTCTGCTCTACTCTGCTGATGTGCTTTGCTGTGCTTTGCTGTGCTGCGTGGTTGAAATATAGGGCGCGGAGCAGTTAGTGTGTTAGTTTAAGAGATAGGGCCTGGCGTAAATTAGCCCCCCGTCTGGCCTGGCCCTTATTTATGGCGCACACTGTCAGGTGTTTACGTGTGGCAGCGAGATGGGCAGCTTAAACCACTTACACCCCGATAAATCACACACACTCCACAG
>NC_085870.1:44769953-44774953 GCF_034702125.1 Engraulis encrasicolus | reverse complement strand
CTGGGTGATTTCAGGCAATGCCTGTGTTTAAAAAAAAAAAAAAAGTTGATTTGGTTACAGTAGCGTTGTTGGAATAGTTTTACCGTGCGGTCGTCCTCCTATTCGACCATGCGTATCTCCAAGCTGTCTCTCTCTCTGGTGTAAATTTTGGCTGCCCCAGACGTTACTCGGTCCAGTTAGGGTGTAGCGTTCCACTCCTCCTGCCGTGCAGAACATCAAGCCACAGGTGCATATGTCTAATCAATTACACCCCTCTCGGAGATTAAATTTGTGAGTGAATTGGCTGGACACTTGAGAATCGGTGTAGCTATGCTATATATCATAATGAAGAAAAAGAACATGGAAGTGTTGGAGGCGCATGGTAGGTCTGTCAGTCAAATAGGCAACACGGTTTAAAGTATGGCTAGGCCTAGCCTAGTAACTAATAAAAAAATAAAACTGAGAGAAACCAAATAGGCCTATAGCCTATGCTAAGAGCAGGAAATAGGCATATATCAATCGCAGTTTAATAAAGAAATTTACCCAATACAATTCCCACGTTGTAGGCTATCCCAAGTTTCTAAGTTCTTCCCTCCTCAAGAGCCTGTTGAGCGAAAGTGTAAAGACACAGAGCGAAAGTTTACGCCGCACAGGAGGAACAGAATTTGAACAGTTTGGAAACTATTTTTGAGTTGCAGTTACGTATTACCCCACATGGTGGCGCATGGACCATTTAAAAAATGAGAAGCTGCTTGTTCGCCTAATCCATAATCTGGCTTCCTCAGCCCATTAGAGAGAAGAAAGGATAACATCAGAAATGGCTTTATCTCACGCAGAGCAAGGAGATACAAATATACATTAAGCTCATAAAGCACACATGCGTAGTGCATGCATAGGCTACATGAAGAGAGAGAGATAGAGAGAGAGAGAGAGACAGAGAGAGAGAGAGAGAGAGAGGGAGAGAGCAAAAATACTGTAAAAGTGTAATTTTTAAAACCCCAATTTAGCCCTGTGCTGTTTTATTTCTACCACTTCCAGTGCCATATGATTGTAAAATGAAAAATATAGCCTACCTGTAAATCTCAATGTGATTCATAATTATAAAATACAACCATATGTAAGAAAGCAGAAGGTCCCAGGCACTCAGAGGTAACTCAGTCCGAAGAAGGAGGTATATTAAAAAGCCTTTATTAGCTGTGGCTACTCATAATTGAAATTAAAATGCCAACATGTTTCGACCGTCTAGGTCTTCTTCAGGGCAAAGCAAAGACAATGGATGCATCCATTGTCTTTGCTTTGCCCTGAAGAAGACCTAGACGGTCGAAACATGTTGGCATTTTAATTTCAATTATGAGTAGCCACAGCTAATAAAGGCTTTTTAATATACCTCCTTCTTCGGACTGAGTTACCTCTGAGTGCCTGGGACCTTCTGCTTTCTTAATTCTGGATTTCCCAACCCCAAGAGCACCATTTTGGACATTTTTTTCCACACACCTGAGCGCCGGGTTGACCTCTCTCTTATTTTTATACAACCATATGTGTCTAGTAATGTTGCAGTTAATATTCATCTTACATAGGGCTATCTAGTCCACTAGACAAGGTCAATTAAATATGTCTGCTTGTCTGAAGGTTGTCAATCACTGTCTCACACGTAAAATCTTTCTGATATGGGCAGTCGCCAGACCTCATCTCCAACTTGTAACAGAACGATCTGTCAGATTGGAATGCATCAGACTTGTTCCTGCTGACAGAAACCTATTACATTTAACCCCTTAGCGCAGAGCCTATGTCATAACCTTATTGTCACCAAAATTGTAATGGCTATGTATTAATCTGTTACTTAAGGCTCTTAGTAATCTCATAGCAATGTTGTTATAATGTAGTTGAGTATTTTCAGCAAATAGTGAATAGGCCCTCCGGCGACCTCATCTGCACTACGAGGCTATGAAATGTGCTATATCGCTTTAAAAAATGACCAAATTGTGGTATTACACAAAATAAAATCAATGAAAAGATATTTAACAAACTGTTAAAATTACGTAATTTTTTTTTTGTATTTGTACATTTTATGAAAAAAAAACACATTACACATATGTCCGCAGCACACTGTAAATAGAATGTGGTTTGGATTGTATAGGCTATGTCATTGAACAAATGCTATATCTTAGCTTCATATGGTCTATGCGGTAGGTCTGAATGAAATATATGCTGTTTCCAAACCAAATGCAGCATCAACCTTTCGCTTTATGGTTTCCAAACTCTCTCTCTCTCTCTCTCTCTCTCTCTCTCTCTCTCTCTCTCTCTCTCTCTCTCTCTCTCTCTCTCTCCTTCTAATCTGGTTTAGCCCGTGTTCACATGTGCGATGTGAAAACAAGGTTGGGATGTATGGGGACCATAGATTAAAAGTATATGACAGTGTTTAGAGATGTCTTTATTAGGAATGCTATTATGGGCCGTGTATAATTTACACTTTTCCGACACACACTCTCATCGCTCACGGCTCCCCTAGCAAATCTTCCTCCTCTGACCGCCCCGCTGGTCTGCTCTGCCTGACTCACTGGCTGTAGCCTGCTGTTGTGTGATGCAACGTGGTCCTCCTGACATGCTCCTTCTGGACTGGACTTGGCCTGAACAGACTGGACTGTCTGGATTGACTTTCCTGCACCTGCATTCATCTCCCCCCCCCCCCCCCCCCCCCCCCCCCCCCCCCCCCCCCCCTCCCCCCCCCCCCCCCCCCCCCCCCCCCCCCCACACAGACACACACACACACACACACACACACACTCTTGGTTCGCTCTGCTGCCTCTTTTAACACTCGCTGTCTCTGTCTTTCTGTCTTTGTCTCTGTTTCTGTCTGTCTGTCCCCCTCTCTCTCTCTGTCTGTCTCTCTGCCTCTCTCTCTCTCTCTCTCTCTCTCTCTCTCTCTCTCTCTCTCTCTCTCTCTCTCTCTCTCTCTCTCTCTCTCTCTCTCTCTCACCACACACACACACACACACACACACACACACACACACACACACACACACACACACACACACACACACACACACACACACACAGATACACACTGCTCCTGTCAGTCTGTTGGTCTCTCTCTCTCTCTCTCTCTCTCTCTCTCTCTCTCTCTCTCTCTCTCTCTCTCTCGCGCTCTACGTCCCTCTCTCTCTCCTCTACCTGTACACCCTGAAGAAATGACTCATCACAACGTCTCTACAGTACAACGGACTGCGATTTCAGCCAATTCAGCCATTTCCACTGCACAAAATTGGACATTTGCTACTTGGTGGGAGCACTTGACTTCGCCCCGAAAGTCCTGTTATGGCCACAGCACAGCTCTATCACTCTCTCAGTCTCTCTCTCTCTCTCTCTCTCTCTCTCTCTCTCTCTCTCTCTCTATCTCTCTCTGTCTCTCTCTCTCTCTGTCCATCCAGTCTATTAAGTGCTTTACGGTAATTAGCACCTCAGCTTACACCACCCTCCTCTCCAGTCTGGCCCTTAAATAGCCCATAAAGACGGGCGTTAGTTAGTGTGCACGAGTGGGCATGAGACCACCATGAACACAGAGTAAGATGGGGCACCCACTTGGTATAGCGGGTTTGGAGGGGCAGAGAGGGAACGGCGGGGCACAACGGCACGGAACTGCTTTGAAAACCAACCTGGGCTGGGTACATTTCTCGAAACCATAGTTAACTGTGCTAACTGCTAACTGTGCTAGCTACTTTGCTGTTTGCAATTTCCCATCGCCAACTACCAAAGTTGCTCACTGGCTAACAACTACGCTTTCGAGAAACTCACCTCAGACGAGTTGGCCTGGAGTAGTATGGTGTGGTGTGTTCGCACAGGAACAGCGAGTAGCAGAGAGGGAGAGGTCGGATGAAATGGAGCACTCATGGGAACCTTGGCAGGGAAGTTGCAGCGCCAGCCATTCCCCTCCGAAGTCCATGGAGGCCAGGCATACATGTAGCAGCACCAGCCAGCAGCCCTATGGGGAGAGCTAGAGAGCCAGGGTATAAGGAGAGGTGTGGAGAGGAGAGGAGAGGAGAGGAGAGGAAAGGAGAGATAGAGGCATGTTATATGGAGAGGAGAGGAGAGGAGAGGAGAGGAGAGATAGAGGCATGGTATATGGAGAGGAGAGGAGAGATAGAGGCATGGTATATGGAGAGGAGAGGAGAGATAGCGGAGTGGGGCTTAGGACATAAAACATCCCTATACGTCATAAAATACATACGCGTGTCAACAGTAACACAATGAGATACGCACGTCCATTTTGGCGCTGGCACGGCGCTGAAAATACGGACTTAAGCCTCGCGCACTCTCCCACACTTACGCACACACACACACACACACACACACACACACACACACACACACACACACACACACACACACACACACACACACACACACACACACACACACACACACACACACACACACACACACACACACACACACACACTCAACACTAATTCACCACCTGACGCTAGTGCACATACTATGTGCGGCTGCACACACACACATACGCGCACACAGGCACACACACACACACACACACACACACACACACACACACACACACACACACACACACACACACACACACACACACACACACACACACACACACACACACACACACATACACATACATGGACACAGACACGAGCACACACATCCTTACATGAACACTGATACACACAAGGACGCAGACACAAGCTTTCTCATGCACACACACACACACACACACACACACACACACACACACACACACACACACACACACACACACACACACACACACACACACACACACACACACACACACACACACTCAACACTAATTCACACAAGGACATGTACACAAACGAGTACACGGACACATGAAAACACACATCCACGTACTGTACATAAACTCTCTCACGAAAAGACAGACTCACACACACACATACATGCACGTACGCACACATGAAGGCACGCGCACATGAAGGCACACACACACACACACACACACACACACACAC
>NC_085870.1:44752453-44764953 GCF_034702125.1 Engraulis encrasicolus | reverse complement strand
CGTCCATAGTGTCCATAGTGCATGGTGTCTACATGCTGTGTGGGTTAACACTGCAACATGTAAAGCTTGGGTGGGTTCATATGCCAAAATCTATATTCCTGTTTTGTGCATGCGCGCGTGTGTGCATGCATGCGTGCGTGCTTCACACAAATATGTATTGATATCTGACCGCATGTTTGCATTTTTTTGTATATCTGTGAATGTGCGTTGGTGTGCATTGGTGTGACTTAATTGTGATGTGTGACTTAATTAGTGTACACACTAGTGTGTTTAACTGGTGGCCATTGGATGCCTTTTCAAAATGGATGTCTTGGAAGCAGCTCTATCACAAGGAGCAGAGCAGACCTGAGTGCAGCACATCACTGCTAAAACTATTATGCACGTGCTGATGGATGAAGACAGAGAGCACCCTGTCTGTGCACTATCTGCATATGCTCATAATGTGTTTAGGACCACAGAGAGAGAGAGAGAGAGAGAGAGAGAGAGAGAGAGAGAGAGAGAGAGAGAGAGCGAGAGAGAGAGCGAGAGAGAGAGAGAGAGAGAGAGAGAGAGAGAGAGCGAGAGAGAGAGCGAGAGAGAGAGAGAGAGAGATGGACGGACAGACGAGCCGATAGATAGAGATAGAGAGACAGAGACAATGAGAGAGCAAGCTAACCTAACATTGTTTTATGTGTTTAAAACCACAGTTTATTTGATGGATTCTGACAGTATGGCCTAGTAGATTTGAAAAGGCAAAATTCAAACTCAATCTTGAGCCATAATTATAAAGTACGACAGTTACTATCTAATCATATTTCTTTTCAAGTTACAGTTCTACTGTAGACAGATAGAAACAGTGAAAACAAAGAAATGACAATCAGAGGCAGACGGCAGAGAAAAACAAAGTGAATGAAAAAAAAGATAAAGAGGAAGAAAGCAAGAAAGAACGAGAAAAAAAGAAAGACATAAAAGGAGAGCGAGCGAGGAAGAAAGGAAGAGAGAAAGGGCCATGACCGATGGGTCAAGTGCGAGTGAGAGACCAAAACAAAGAGGTGATGAGCGGATTCACTGCAAGAGAACAGACAGGACCAGGACCCAGGCTGTGAAAGCGGCCATCTTTTACTGTTCCAATTAAGTGAATGTATGAGCTGCACTTAATGCCACATTACACAGGTGTAAAGTTGTAATACACAGCAAGTTTTTAATTGGATATGACAGGATCCATTTTCACCTCTCGTAAATGCTCGTCTGACAGGGGACAAAGTAAGACGCAGTAGCCTACTACACGACATAAAAATGAACATCAATTTTAAGTTAAAGTCTAATTTGAAAATGAAAAAAGTTAAAGACGTTTGTAAATAATACACACAATGTGTTGTTTTGATGTTGTGTTGGACACTTAACGATTTTAATGTGGAAATGCATTCATAAGCGTTCATAAACGTGTCTGTTTAACGGGACATTAACACCTTTGTAATCTAACGACCACTGGTACATTTTGTTTATTTATTATGAAGTGTAAATTTGATGGGCATGTGTTTATGGCCGTTCATATATCACTGACGAAGAGGAGCTGCAAAGCTGGACATGTTCTATACAAGAAACGGCCGCTAGGGGGTGATGTGAGCCACACATTTCTCCCACCACAACACACAACATCAATGGAACTCTGATTCCAGATCAATGGTTGTTTACCCCGAGATGGCAGACAGAGGAGGCAGGAAAGGGTATGTGTTTTCAACATTGTATTAATTAAAGTATTTTTTTTTATTAAAATCACAATTTGTTGTGTTCCTGCACAGTTATTTTTTTTAAATATTTTTTTAGAATGTTCATACCTGTGACAACCAATATGACATCCCACACAAAACGACCCATGAACTCAGTGTGAATTGCTCGTTTCCAACACAGTCAGCCGTATGTTGTTATATTTTGGCGTGCTTTTTGGATCAATCAAACACTAATCAACATTAACCGGCTTCCTCATTCAAGTTACCCCGACCAGGGCGGACCCCCCACCAAGTTACCCCCACCATGCCTACACGTTCAGATGTAGAATGTGTTCTGTTGTGCGTGTTATGACACACGATATCAGCTCAGCACCACACAGGCTAGAATGCTGTTCCATAAATGGGGCCAAGGCAAGGCAAGACAAGCAGGCAGCCACAGGACCCACCCGGCCATGGATGTCAGCTGCATGACCCCTAACTGGGGTCGGAGGTCAAATGTAAGCTCACTTGACCCCCCTAGCATCCATGTCACCCCCGGGTTAGATCTTCACTAGGACTCTCTCCCTCACAGCCATACGCAAACACACAAACACACAAACACACACCCACGTGATGCACGCACACACACTCAGTCAAGCATGCACGCACGCACACACGCACACACGCACGCACGCACGCACGCACGCACGCACGCACAAACGCATATGCATGCTCTCACTCACTCTCTCTCTCTCTCTCTCTCTCTCTCTCTCTCTCTCTCTCTCTCTCTCTCTCTCTCTCTCTCTCCCATACCCACACTCACACACGCACACACACACACACACACACACACACACACACACACACACACACACACACACACGCGCGCGCGCACGCACACGCACACGCACGCACACGCACGCACATACACAAATGCACACACGCACACACACAAGCTCAACGCTGCATAGCAACATCTGTCTCATGCATACACTGTGTAAACACACATCCAACACACACACGCGCACACACACACACACACACACACACACACACACACACACACACACACACACACACACACACACACACACACACACACACACACACACACACACACACACACACACACACACACACAAAGAATGGAGAAATATCACTTTGACATTCCTGCACACATACAATATGCACACCCCCAGCAAGACACGTGTCTGTGCCCATACACACACACGCGTGCACACACACACACACATTGTAATTCCATTTTGAGATTAAATGACAAAGCGAGCGGTGCGTTGACTCCCTGGCAGCAAAGACACATAAAAAAGCACAGAATAAGCAAAACGTGCCACACAGTACACACACACACTTCGCCGTCATGTCTACCCCTCAACAACTGCCACCGTGCTTGACTTGGCTACCACACACACACACACACACACACACACACACACACACACACACACACACACACACACACACACACACACACACACACACACACACTCATACGCACGCGCGCGCACACGCACACACACACACACACACACACACACACACACACACACACACACACACACACACACACACACACCCAGCGGCGGCATACGGCTAGGATGAATCCCGCCTGTCGCCAGAGCAGTCAGCCATTTTGCATTTCCCTTTTGCACTTTTTTTCCCTCTCTCTCCTCCCTGAATGATAATTAATTTCGCTTTTCCAGACTGCATCACATATGCACATGGGCACACACACACACACACACACAGGGGCACGCTTATACACACAGGCACACGCATACACACAAACACATACAGCCATGACGTATGTATACACACACAGACACATACATACACACACACACACACACACACACACACAGGGACACGTGCATACACAGACACGCACACATACACAGTCACGCACACATACAAACACGCACATGCACACATACACACACGCACAACACCATCCGCCTCTTATTCCCTGCAACACACCACTACACCATCCCCTCCCCTCCCCTCCTCCCCTCCTCTCCTCTTCTCCACCCCACCCTTCATCTGTTCATTCTCCTCCCCATCTGTGTGCAGCATCTATTTCCCCCTTTTCGCTCTCTCTCTTCTCTCTCTCTTTCTCCCCCCCACCCTCACTCTCTCTCTCTCTCTTCTCCCCCCCCCTCACCCTCTCTCTCTCTCTCTCTCTCTCTCTCTCTCGCTCTCGCTCTCTCTCACTGCCTCCCTCATCGCTCACTGTCTCCAGTCTGCTCCCAGCCGACACCCCCTGACCTCCGGCAGGTTCAGCTGTAGGTCAGGAGCAGGGAGGGGAGGGGAGGGGAAGGGAGGGGTATATGTGTGCGGCGGCTGTGTGCGCGTGCGTGAGTGTGTGTATGTTTGTGTGTATGTGCGTATATGTGCTTGTGTCAAGTGTGTGTATCTTTGTGTGTGTGGGTGTGGGTGTGGGTGTGTGTGTGTGTGTGTGTGTGGGGGGGGTGTTACACGAAAACATGTTTTTATGGTTGTGTTTGTGCCCGTGTATGTATAGCTATATGCATGCTTGTGTGTGTGTGTGTGTGTGTGCATGTATACGTGTGTACACATGCATGTGTGTGTATGTGTATGTATACATGTTTGTGTGTGTGCGTGCGTATGTGCATGCATGCGTATGTGTGTGTGCGCGTGCGTATATATTTGTTTGTTTGTGTGTGTGCGTGTGTGCGTATATATCTGTGTGTGTGTGTGTGTGTGTGTGTGTGTGTGTGTGTGTGTGTGTGTGTGTGTGTGTGTGTGTGTGTGTGTGTGTGTGTGTGTGTGTGTGGCATTCGAGGGGGTGGGGGGGTGCGACTGTGGGTTCCTCTCCCTCAGCTGCAGACACAGCTGCTGCTACCATGGAAACAGCGAGAGCAGACGGCGAGTGGCAGAGCGGAGCAGAGAGAGCTGAGGGCTGCAGCCGCACACGTGCGTACGTGGCACTGCCCACATCACGCCAGGCTGTGATTCAGACACGTTCACACTATATCGCCCATTATCATCTTCATTTACATTTTTTAACTGGGTACTTCATCCCAAACAATTTTGTAGGGAGCTACATAAAAGACGCAAAGGACAGCAGCACTCTCAGATTTTCACTTATCTATTAGCCATTGAATGTTCTGGGCGTGAGCCGCCCTTCGTCATGCGCGTCATGGCGATCTGGGATAGAGAGATGAATCTGAGAGTGCTGTCCTCCGCTTCCTCAATATACAGCCCAAACAGTGGTGTAGTCTACGTAGAACGCAGGTATACGGAGTATACCCACTTCAAAATTTAAGGGATTTCAGTATACCCACTTAAAATTGATTTATCCATTATTTAGAATAGCACGAATATACAGTATACCCACTTAAAAAAATGTTCCAATATACAGTATGCCCACCATAAAAAAGTAGACTACACCACTGAGCCCAAATATTGGCTTCTCTCATTTTGCCCAGTGACCAGATGGTGTGGCAGAGCAGAGAGCTGCCGCTGCAGCCACAAATGTACGTATAGCCTACGTGGCATTGCCATACCGGATGTAGTGTAAGGGATGTGCGCACATCCAGTAAAACAGGTGCTGGATCAAACAAAGATGCGTAAAAGAAGAAGGAAAAATCCGCACACTGTCGCTGCTCACCGATTTATTAAACACAACGTTTCGACCTCAAGCGGTCTTCGTCACCTATACACCATCTCACCCTCTCTGTCGTCCCCTCATAGGTGTTTTTTTTGCATGGAGTGATGTCGGGCAATATGCCCAGGGCTCTGTCCAATCAGGGGCCTCGTCATCGCGTTACAGTATTCGTTTTCCTGCATTTATACATTGTTGATTACTGTGGGGAGGGACCTCAACATTTTTCTTTGCCCAGGGCCTCAGATTTCCTAAATCTGCCACTGTCATACAAGGGACAAAGTGAGATTAAAAAATAAATACATTTGAAGTTCAAATTCTTCTTTGCAAAATGTCATGCCACACCAAATCTGACATTCTCTCTGTCACCCTATAGTACAAGGGACAAAGTGAAATTAAAAATAATAAGAAGAATGGGGGGCGCTGTGGCGAAGCGCGCTAAACCCCCACATTTGGGCTTGCATGCCCACCGGGACCCCAGTTCGAGTCCGTCTGGGGTCATTTCCCGATCCCACCCCGTCTCTCTGTCCCACTCGCTTCCTGTCACCATCTCAGACTGTCCTATCAAAATAAAGGCATAAAAGCCATATATATATATAAGAATAACATCAATTTTAAGCTCAAGTCAACTTTGAAAATTCCCTGCCAAAATCTCACCTACTCTCTTTCACCCTCCCTTACATTGAAAAATGAAAGGCAATATGACAACAAAATAACCAAAAGTTTAATCTGCAACTTACGAAAGTTGTTTGTAAATAATGTGTACAATATGTTGTTTTTGAACTTGGCAGCCCCTCTCTACAGCATGCTCCTCATTTCTTCCCTTCTTCTTGTATTTCTTTATCCAATCCCTAATATGCTATCTTTCATTTGTTTAATTTTTCAGTGACCATTTTACCATCAATTTCATTTTTTCCCTCATCTGTTTAGGCTTGTTTGTGGTTGTCCATTAGATCAGTAGACCATCTCTACAGTGGATTTCTGACTGCACAGTCACACGAACGTGTGTGCGCACACATGCAGACACATGCACACACACAGTCTCCTGCTCTGGACCCTGTTTTCTGAAAACATCATTCCAAAACTGTAAAAAAAAAAGAACTTGGTAGGGTGCCAATGAGAAATTGAAACCAAGTAAGTTGCTTACTTATTCAGTAGGCCTAATGCATGCCTGGCTTCTTTCTTCAATTGTATTTGCACACACACAAACACACACACACACACACACACACACACACACACACACACACACACACACACACACACACACACACACACACACACACACACATGTATGTGCACGCACACACGCACGCATGCACACGCACACATGCACACGCACACACACACAAACACACCCTGCTGAAGTAAATTTGTAGTGGCTGTAGTTGTAGTTGTAAAAGTACACAATCCCATATTATTGCACAACAGGCCCAGCAGTAGGCACTAGTCACTTTCTCAAGTCAAGTCAGCTTTATTGTTACTTTCTTCAAATGCATACAAGGAAATTGAAGTTATGTTTCTCCTCCCATCCTCAGCTGAGATGCATGTACCTGACTGACTGACTGACTGGGATACCCCTCATTAGTGTTGCCAGATGCGCTCTGATCAAATCCCGCCCAAAAAGTGCTCAAAAAATGTGTATTTCCACAATGCATTATACTTAATTTATCATTTGATTATATGTATACCAAATTGTATGGATTTCTATTGCCTTAAAACTGCAGAAAAACCCACCAAATGCCCGATTTTGACAGTTTTCACCCGCAGACAGCTATCCCTCCAAGCAGCCCAATTGAGCGGGTAACCACCCAATCTGGCAACACTGGCCCTTATCCAACCACTTCACCCCACTATGGCCGCTTCGTGTGGCCGTTTACCAGGACATTTCAGCAGCCTCAACCCTTTAACCTGCTCCTATAGCTGAGGATGGGGCGGAGGTTATGCTAACAATCAGTGTAGTACTCAGGGAAGCCAACAGGGGAGGGACAAAGGGGTCAATTGTCCCAGACCCATGGAGAAATGGGCCCCCCAGAATTGAATCCTCATTACCTTATAGAGCCATGGTAGGTAGGGGGCCTTTCAGATGACTTTGTCCCGGGCCCGGCCAGAGATGTCAGCGGCCCTGAGTGTACTTCTATGCGTCTGGTTCACACGCACTGCTCCTGCTCCTGCTTCTGCTCTGTCACTTGCACCCAAAGGTCACCAAGAGCTCCGGGCTCCAGCCTTTCAGTTGTCATGGCACAGAAAAGAAGGCTATACACAGGGTCAAATGTGCTAATAGGAACCCTTTCTCCTAAGGGCCGAGGTCATGGAGAGGACACGGAGTTAGAGAGAGAGAGAGAGAGAGAGAGAGAGAGAGAGAGAGAGAGAGAGAGAGAAAGAATTAGTCAGTTCAAATGCGATTAAAATAATTAATTTAAATAATTAGGCTGGAATTCATTTTGAGTCATTTCTTTAACGCCTGGCAAATTTGGAAACCCAATATAGCCCGCACGTACACAGAGCAGGATGAATCTCACATATTTGCTGTTTGTTCCATATACAAGGCTTGCACCTCTAAGAAAAAAATTAAACAATTAAGAAAGATGATAGGAGAAGGCGAAAGGGGAAGGAGAAAGATGATGAATCGATATCACACCAGCACATGCACCCAGGGAGTGCCTGGAGGCCCAACGCTATTCATTACAATAAATCAAAAATACCTGTCGCGTCTTACTAATTACACCTTGCACTGCAAATAAATCACCGAAACAGACTGAGCATTTTGGTCACTCACTCACTCACTTTACCTCTCGCTCTCCCTTTGAGTGTGTGTGTGTGTGTGTGTGTGTGTGTGTGTGTGTGTGTGTGTGTGTGTGTGTGTGTGTGTGTGTGTGTGTGTGTGTGTGTGTGTGTGTGTGTGTGTGTCCTCAAGGTGTCCTTCTGTTTCCTGTGCAGTTCCCCATCCCCTGCCCCCACAAGTCGCCAGGAAATAATTGGCTGACGTTGTCCACTCCAACGACCCTTCTTGACCTGGTGGGATTTCGCATACGCAGACAAATGCAGTCGATACCAAAAGGGCTCTCCATGCGTCAGAGACTCTAATTACATTTCGCCGATAGGTGGTGCTGTATATTCAAAACTTAGGACCAGCAGCAGCGCTCCTTCAAGTTCACAAAAAGCCTCCTCGAAAGGGATTCTGGTAGTTGTAGTCTAATCGCCACACTACCAATCCCACAATGCAGTGTAAGGTCTTTGTTGCCGGAAAACTTTAATGAAGAATGCTCAGTGAAAATGGTCTTCTTGGGTAGGTTATTTCATTCCACATTACTCTTCCAAATGAAATGCATGCACATTACTCTGTCTCGTGGTTTAACTGTTCTGAAAACGGTTTAAATGTTCAGGCTTGAAAGGGGAGATGCGGAAACAAAAGAAACAGAAGAATCTGAGATCCACACCTTCGCGAGGTTGGCTGGAGAACAGCCTGTCCCAACTGGACCAGCCGAACGGTTTTTGCAGGCAGAACTTGACCTGAATGCTCGCCTTCGCACGCTGACTTTCGGGGAGCCCGTGCGCTACACATACAACCCAATCGAATATGCGTGGGAGACGCACAGCTGTTACGTGAAGACGTACTGCCAACCGGGGCAAAGCGTGCTGTTTTTGGGGATGAACCCTGGGCCGTTCGGCATGGCTCAGACCGGGGTATGGAATCTTACCTCTCTATTCGCAACAAAGTATCAGAGAAATTCCTCTTCAGAAACGTAGTAACATTTTTGTAACCACCATTCACCGAAACTGCTGATCTCAACCAGCCAGCATGCCAGTAGGCTAATTTCCAATGTGTACAGTAGAAGAATTGAATAGCAAAATGTGTAGGCCTACTTTAGTTTTTTAAAAGGGAAATGTTCACATCCCCAGAAATGAAATAAAATAAAATAATACGACAACCAAACAAACTTATATAAAAGGAAAAACCTATAGGAAGCCAGCTTTAACCTAAGAATGTCTCACAATTATTTTTTTTTATAACCTTCAGCTTAGTTAGTATAACTGAGCATGAATAATCACAATAAGTTGTGTTGTAATGCATCATCTCTCTTGTTTATTATTGACTCCATAAAGAGGTGAACTGTCATGCTACAGCATAATGTGTTGGCCTACTGTGTACTGTACCTAATGTGTCTTTGTCAGTGAATTGGTCTCACTCAGTCAGCTTTCTCTTCCAGGTGCCATTTGGTGAGGTGAACTCCGTCCGTGACTGGCTGAAAATCACCGGGGAGGTGGGCCACCCGCCCGAGGAGCACCCCAAGCGTCCAATCCTGGGGCTCGCCTGCAAGCAGAGCGAGGTGAGCGGCGCCCGCTTCTGGGGTTTCTTCCGCAAGCAGTGCGGCGAGCCACGCAACTTCTTCCGCCACTGTTTCGTCCACAACCTGTGCCCGCTCATCTTCATGAACCACACGGGCAAGAACCTGACGCCGCCGGAGCTGCCCGCGGCCGAGAGAGACGCCCTCCTCCGCCACTGTGACACCACCCTCTGCCAGGTGGTGACAGCCCTGGCGGTGTCCATGGTCATCGGGGTGGGCAAGGTGGCAGAGCAGCGGGCGCGCAGGGTGCTGTCGGAGGCGGGGCTCCTCCAGGTGAGGGTGGAGGGCATCCTGCACCCCTCCCCCAGGAGTGCCCAGGCCAACCGGGGCTGGGAGGCCGTGGCCAGGGCCAAGCTGGAGGAGCTGGGGGTGCTCCAGTTGCTTACTCCGTCATGACCTGACTTACTGTATGCGCTTACAGTATGATGGTACATTGACCAGTGATGGGCAACCCCATGGATTCAGAAGCTACAATCCAGTGCCACATATTCCGAAAGGCCCTTGGACTTTTTCCAACAACATGGTTAAATGATAAACCTAGCTTCATTAATGTACATGAAGTGGCAAACCTGCTAATAGATAGACCAGAGGACAGAAATACTCTTCTATGATATGATATGATGTACCACCTCAAGGTTAACTTAACCTGGTTTACTACTGATCTAGGTTCTAGCCCCTGGTTATTACAGGTAATACAGGTCTTTTGGAACATGTGGCACTGGATTGTAGGTTGCCCATAATTGCATGTAGCACCATCAGTACCGGATTTGTGCTACCTGGCCTATCTGTTTTGCACATGTGCAGAACTCATTGGGTAGCTGGAATCAAACAGTCTACAGCAGTGATTCTCAAAGTGTGGTCCGGGCACCACTAGTGGTCCGTGACAGAGCTCAGGTGGTCCGCAAGGGTATTTCTACTTTTCTAGCAGAAGGCTATATTTGTAACATTATTACAAAGCCAAACATGTCTGAAGTTATATATTCAACACAATAAGACAGGCTTGTAAATGTGACTAAAAAGTAAATAATCGCATTAAAATTAGCAGTGTTAAATAGTACCCGTCAACTGTCAATTCAGTTGACAGGTGGTCCCTAAACATTTTGGGGGGGACAGAGTGGTCCTCCCTCTGAAACAGTTTGAGAATCACTGGTCTACAGCAGCAGCAGCCTAATAAACAGACTCAGCAGTACAGACTGGCTACCAGCAAGGACTGTGTAGAACTGTTCACACACATTAATGTCACGCTGCGACACATTCTGTTTACAAGATAAAAGTTTTGTTTGTTTTTAGTACTTCTTTTTATCATGTTTTAAATCATGTCTTAAAGAGGTGGTTTATTTCCATTGTCAACAACAGAAAAAGATGGTTAATTTTCACAGTCACATCATAACCCAATCATGCAGTACATGGACCTAACCAATGACACAAATTATAAGGATAACGGTTTTATTTGTATGTTTCGGTTTTCAATGTAAGGACCTTGAGTTTAAGTGTCCTCTACTGTTTTAGAATTACAGGGCATTAAAGAGAAAGTCCAGTATTTAGAGAACAGAAATCTTACCACATTTCTAGTCTATTGTAACTCTGAACAAATATCACAGTACATTTTGAAATCAACATGTGAACATGATATTTTTTTCCATATTGACAAACAATGTGGATTTTGATTAGAACGGGACAATATAATATCCCACTAAATTTGTCTTTCATTTGCCAGACTGAGGTTGTGTGCCTTCAAGGACCATGAACACAGAGAGGGAATGCACTGACAATGAAGGAGAGGTGTATAAAGCAGGGGTGTCAAACTCATTTTGGTCCGGGGGCCGCATACAACCCATGTGGACCTCAAGCGGGCCGCATTAGTAACATCATCGCAAAAAAAAAAACGTAAAGCAGAGGATTAGTGTACAGTACTATCACGTTTTAAATGCGTTGAATATGTAGAAAGCAATGCAATACTGATAATCCTATGCAACATTTCCTTGACTTCATTCATTCATTGCCAACCGTCAATGAATTAAATATGGGACCGTTCATTTTGGCAGGGGGTCTGGGGGTTTCCCCCCTGAAAATTTTGTAATTTCCTGCATTTTCACGCATTCTAACGTCCCGTTTCCAGTTTCAGCTTAATAGGAATCAATACAAATCCAATTATATTTATTATTTAATTACAACCAATACAATACGAATAAGAAGTATTAACATTTTATCTCTATATATGAGGTCTATAATATATGATCTTTATCAAATGCCTGTTACAGTACAAATTCACCATTTATAATAGAAGTGTGATGTGCACTTTACTACATATACAGTATAACAGAGGGACCATTGGGTTAATGTCATGCAGGTCTCGATTTTGTCCCGATTGGCGTAATAGCGCATTTCGGTTATTTCATTGAGAAAAAAAAAAAAGTAAAAAAGTAAATAAAAAAAATAAAAAAAATTTTTTTTTTTTTTTTTTTTTACATCCGGGCCGGATGGAACCCTCTGGCGGGCCGGATGCGGCCCGCGGGCCGTATGTTTGACACCCCTGGTATAAAGCAAATAACACTACTGTATATCTGTGCAGATTCTCATTAATTTCAGGTCCTGTTATCCAAACATTTTAGTCGGAAACAACTGCCTTCTTCCATGATCTTGAACTTCAGTGTTTTGCTCCTCATTCAAAGAGCTTCCTTAGTTTTGGTTCATATAGAGGGAGCGCTAGTACTATGGTGAGATGGCAACTATTAGTAGTTGTGTGCTTGTACATTTTTTGATGAATTGTTCAGCCCTATCAGTACAGAAGATTTTCAAGCTAGTGAAATGACCTGTACT
>NC_085870.1:44659953-44737453 GCF_034702125.1 Engraulis encrasicolus | reverse complement strand
ATAGGCATTGCCTCAAACCATTATCGTGTACATTATTGCTTGGTCGCTGTTGTTATTTCACAATGAACCCAATAGCACAGGCCTGTGACATACCTAGCCTACGTCATACACGCCAATTATTCGGTGTTCGCAAGAAATACTGTCAGGCTACCGTGCCCAGATGTGATGTCGTCCCCTTCAGTCCATGCGGTCATTTAATGAGCCACAACTCGTCACAGGTCACACCTGCTCGAGCAAATCGACTCGGATGAAGGAAGATTGTACAGTATGGCATTTTGCATCCAAGTTTCTCTCAGGTGAGTGTCACACTATTCTTCACCCAGTGCACCAAACCTGTAAACATCAATGTTGCAGCCATGTCATGGAATGCAGTGCAGTCAGTGAACACAAGACATCCTCCTGTCCACTAAAGTGTGTTGTAGCTTTACTTATGTAGCAGACAGCTAGTGTAGGATGAGTTTCAGAAGCAAACTCCTAAGAAGGAAACACCCGTTACTGGTGGAAGGGGCCCGCAGGCCTGCACCTCTCGGCTAATTGGCGAGAGGCCATTACGCGGCATAGGAAACTAGCTTGAGGGGTATTTATGTGTTAATCAAATGGCGAATAGACGTTGTGGGGATGTGTTAGGGTGTGTTAGGCCTAATGGGCGTTATTAGTAGGCCTAGGGTATGTAGAGGTGTTGTCGGGATAACTGAACAGTTTAATGTTGTAGTCTATGACATCTTCGACGACAGCAGCAACAGTAACGGGCTAGGCCTACAGAAAGTCAAATTGGTGTTATTAGTAGTCGGGCATGTATGCCTAGAGGTGCATATGCCATTGCCTGCAACAAACGTGAAAGGAAATGAACCATTTAATGTTTACCAAAAGATGAGGTGGTTTTCAAGAATTACGGACATGCAACACTGTAGCAGCCAATTGGCTGTCTGGTCCACCTGTATGGAAACTGGTCATCATCACGCGTGCCATTGAAAGTCAAAACTGATTTCGTCTACACGTTAAAAAAAATACACAAGGAGGTCTACATGGTAGGCAACTCCTCATAACTAACATTACTGTGGAGTGAGCACGAGAGCGCACGCGGTTGTAGCCTATAGCCTATTAGGAATAGAATGGTGAGTTGAACAGTCTTTCTGTGGTGTTTATGTGACTGGCTGGACATCCCTCCCTGCCATGACATTTTTTGCCCACTAGGGCATTTTAACTATTAATTTTAACTTTTGCTGAGAAACTGAGCAGACTCCCATTGCTCTGAAAAATAGTCTCTAATATCCGAAAAAGTTTTCATGCGCTGTTCTGAATTGGCCTACGCGCAAAGGCTGCTGTCTGCTGCTATTTGTTATTTGATAGAGGGCAGTGCGAGTATGTTAGTCAGTCTCAAAGCGTCTCACGAACGAAGAGAGAAGGCAAAACAAAGAGAAAAAGCTTCTATGGTGGGGTAAAAGTTGACGAAGTTCCTGTGTGGCTACTTCCTGAAAGTTATGAGGTCTCAAGAAAGTGGCCACGGCAAGCTGAAGTTGTGCTGAAAGTTTGAGTGTCAAAATCCTTTCTAGAGTTCAGCCTTTCACTGTCAGCTATTCTACTCTGCGTCGTTGCAAATGTGACGTCATACGCGCGCGCTTCAGGCAGCCGGCTCTGTGGCGCAATGGATAGCGCATTGGACTTCTACGAAATTACTTCTGAAGTGATTCAAAGGTTGTGGGTTCGAGTCCCACCAGAGTCGCATTTTGAAAATCACTGTACACTTATTTACAGTGTTGTTTGTATTCAGTAACTGTCGCAATCTCAGTTTTCAGCCACTTTTAGTATATGTTTCACACTAAAAGTTTGCAGTCAGTCAAAGTTTCTCACAATGAAAGCAGCACTCTGCCTCTGTGTGAAAAGTACAGTAGTTTAAGTTATTTTCTACCTTTAAACTTGTCCTTGGGCCAAGTTAAGTACACAAAATATGCCTTAGCAGACCAGGAAAAATCATGTAGGCCTACCTACACATCCCTAATTTGTTTTCATATGATGAAGAACCTCTGAGATTGGTAGCCTTTTATTTATTATGACCTAATTACTTTAACCTGACCCATGCCAGATGAACATACGTAGTACAGTACTGTCAAGTGCCACATTTATTTATTTTGTCAATTTATCAGATATTTCAACATGGTAGTCCCATTGAGTATGTTGTCTCTTTTCCACATGCCGTTCTACTCTCTGAAAATCCGACTTGACAAGTCTGATTGTTTGATTAGTCCAATTTTTTCTCTCCCCTGAAGTCCTTCCCATAAGATTGTCTGGTGCGATCACAGATGGACATCTCTGTCATGAATTACCCCACAGATAAAAAAATGAATGGTGAGTCAGGCACCCAGTGCATATCCTGGTTGAACCCATAGTTAATACACTCCTCAATGTTGTATGATCTAGAGCAGCGGTTCCCAAACTTTTTTCCTTGCGCACCCCCTTGTACATTTCAATGTGGTTCGCGCACCCCCTGAGCGAATACTTTGGTATGCTGATGGCCACGCAAGCATGGATTCACTGCGCATTCACTGCACATTATGCATATTCATTTTGGGGAATCCTCTTTTCCAATAGTCTAGGAGTTGAACTACACTTCAGATGGACCCTTCCAGCATACAAGTCTAAATACAATAAAAAAATGACTTAATGTTCATCAATGCTGGATAAAAACTCACATATCCACCATTTCTCTATTCAGCTCACGCACCCCCTTATGCCAGTCCGCGCACCCCCAGGGGTGCACGCACCCCAGTTTGGGAAACCCTGATCTAGAGTTTGGTATTATTGCAAAGACTTTGTCCTTAGATTTCATTCAGCCCATCGTTGGAAGTTTTACTTCTTAGTTCAAATGTGAATAGTGAACAGTGACCCCTGTGGTTGGCCCTGGTACTGGTCTGGCCTATGGGCTAAACAGGATGAAAGGCACTCCTGAATACAGTATGCCCAGGGCCGGATCAATGCACAGGCTAAATATGGCTGCTGCATAGGGGCCCCCACCTGCCAGGGGGGGCCTGATTGGCCAATAGTAGAGTAGAGTAGAGTAGTTTATTTGTCACATACAAAGCCATAACCAAGGTTACAGCTTGTAGTGAAATGACAGTTCTGGTAAAACTCCACATCGTGCAGAAATCATTAGATTAAATGTCAACATAACACATATTAAAGAAATAAGTAGTATAGAAAATGTCCATGGTGTCAGATTGTTCATAGATTTGTCGATCGAGGCGAGAGTTGGACGCATCGCTTTACAAAGCAGACAGCTGTGCGGTGTCCGAGGCTCCTGGGTGGATATGGTGCTAGATGAGACGGAGACTACATCGCGGGTGGCAGAACTGCAGGCTATCACCCCACGCTATACACGGTGATGGTCTCCACATTCATCTGGTGTCCGCGGACCTCTTGTAGACAGTAGTGCGAGGCTTGTCGGGATGATGTTCTTTCTCTGCCGGGCCGGTTGGTATGCGGTATTGGCTATGCGCATTCTGATCTACATGGAGTTCCGTTGCGCTGCGGTGATCCGACAACATCGATTTCGATTTAAGGTCAACAAAAATGCAGACGGCAATAAATAGCACTAAAAAGTGCTGTCTAGAAACACATCGTCTTATCTGTCCAAAATGTAGACTTCATATGGACTAAGTAGGTTTGAAGAGATGAAAAATTGCACGGTTTTGACGGAGTTACCAGAGAGGCAGCCAAACAATGCGGCGCCATGGCCAATAGTGAACAATTGCAGAATTGTGACAAGATGTGACGTATCTGTTGTGTTCAGGACAGTTGGTAGACATGTTATACTCAATTCCTAGCTCATGACACTGTCTATTTAAATTTGTTGTGAAATTAGTCTTCTGTGGGGGCCCACAGCATAAAGCATAAATGCAATTTCGTTGTGTGCAGTGTGCAGTGAACACTTGTGTGCTGTGGAGTGCTGTGTCACAATGACAATGGGAGTTGGAGTTTCCCAGTTGGGCTTTCACTTCACTTAAATCTTTCATTGTACAGTAATAGCCTGATGACAGCCATGGGATCAAAAAGAAGGGAAGACAAAATCTTGTAAGCTTTGTAGGTTTTCTATCATTTGTTTTAATCATCATCATTTCCAGTCGTATTACAGCTTTAACATGCAGTTTACAATAGTTTTTCTTGGCTATCTACACAAATGCTATTCTGGGCTTCTACCTTGAATGAAAAGGCACACTAAATTATATTAAAATGCGGGTCGGTCGGGTCCCAAAGTGTCATAGCACCATAGCGCCTTTGTACTCTGAGCAGAGTGTCAAAAACCACACAACATGTACATACCCGCCTATGAAAAAATACAGTACTAGACTGCTGCCCACATGGCAACCTGCATATAACCACAGTAATGAGGTTCAAGTTCTTACAGGCAGGGCTCTAAATTAACTTTCAGTTCGGCTGGTACAAAAGACCAAGTTACTAGCCACTTTGACACATTAGTCAGTGTGTGTTTGGCTAGATTAACATCCACTAGCCATTTTGGCTGGTGTGAAAAAAGTTAATTTAGGGCCCTGCTTGCAGGTGCCCTTGTACTCCTAGTCAGAAGGTACTCCTAGTCACTCACATCCTCCTAGCCATTTGACAATACTATACAGATGACATAATCAAACATGGAATGTTGTAGATTATTAATCCCCCCCCCCAAAGTCTTGACTAATATGCATAACCTGGTCATGGGATGCCACTGGCTGATTCTGTGTTGTGTGTTGTTTCACTTGCACAGTCCAGGCTCAGTTTCGAACCAATATCCTTGCAGAAACATCAGTATGACTGGCAAGTGTGCTACCAAGTGAGCCAACAGCTGCTCTTTTAGCTGGCTCAGTAGCGCTGGTGTTTGAAGGGATATACTGCTCAGCTATGCTGAGAGTTGTACTAGCCAGCATTGCAACAGAATTTGTTTTATAGGACAAAGACAGATTGCGTGTTATTGCAGTATATGTTAATAGATCATAGATTCACATTCATAGATTCTAACTTAAGTTACAACTTATGACCGGCATGTCTGTGGGTTTGCACTGGATTGTTCTGCTTCATACGCCAGTGCTTCCCATACATTGAGGAATATGGCGCACCGCCATAAAGTTTAAAATAGGCCGCCATAGTTTCCGAAAATGTAAAAAAAATAATTATATATATATATATAGGGATGCACCGATGCCACTTTTTTGAAAACCGATACAAGTACGAGTAAGATTACATTAATGTGTGTACTTGCCGATACCGAGTACCGATACCGATACCTTTTACCACCAAAATACAATGAAAATAAATGCATGGCCTTGTTTTTTTCCACCTGTGATATTTTTATTGTCCATTTCCATGTAGATTTAAATGTTAGTAAATGTATGTGGTGGCACTTTTTTCCATGCTGATTTCAAGTCCACAGAACATGACAAGATTTTGCATTGTTTTGAGTAATATTAGTACTCATAGCTGGTATCGGCAAGTGCTTGACGAGTACGAGTACGAGTATAATGAGCAGTATCGGTATCGGTGCATCCCTATATATATATATATATTTTAAACAACCATTTCACCGATTTCCTTCGTATTTTCCTCCTGGAGTAAATACATCCCACAGAGAAAACCATGAGTGCTTGAAAGACAGAAGGATCAAAAGCCTGGTCAAGTTGTTTTAGTTAACTTGGGTTTGGGAGCAATACAAAACCTTCAGAGAAGGGACAGTTGGGATGAGTTTACTGACACTCCCCAGGCTTTGTTTTACAGTTGTATGATAATGAGTTAGGCGACAGGCCTTCATGGAAACAACTGTGGAGACATAGGGCTGCATATAGAAATGAATGTGTAATGAATGTGAATAAACGTAGACATAAATGTGAAACATCTTGTTCAGCCCTTTTGCTGGGAGGAATTTTTAAAAACTGGCCCTATGACCAGCACCCCTCATGTGGAATGTGTGAGGGGAAAAAGGCCCAATCCTACTCTCTTAGACCCTTTTTGTCTGTGCGTTAATAATGAAATGGTGTCAAGAAATTTCACAGTGCTCCTGAATTCTTATCTGTGCTCCTATTTTTTCATGATTTTTTTCATTGCATAGACTCCTGCATTAGGGACGAATGAAAGTGTGTTGTAAAGAGAAATTATTCACTCTACTGTATTTTTTAAATATAAATGACAATGTACTACTATCCATGTCATGGCCAGCTAACGTGTGTGTGTGTGTGTGTGTGTGTGGGTGTGTGTGTGTGTGTGTGTGTGTGTGTGTGTGTGTGTGTGTGTGTGTGTGTGTGTGTGTGTGTGTGTGCGTGTGTGCGTGTGAGTGTGTGTGCGTGTGAGTGTTTGTGCGTGTGAGTGTGAGTGTGAGTGTGAGTGTGTGTGCGTGTGAGTGAGTGTGTGTGTGTGTTTGCACATGCGCACGCTTTTATTACGTAGTGTTTGAAATGTCCAAATATTGTCCCAAAAGTTAGACAACATCAACCAACGCAACACTAACTTTTTTGGATGTCAAGCTTATTTGGACTATTTTAAGACGTTTCAAACAATATGCAAACACACACCATGCCCCCAGTTAAGCTAGCTGGCCAGGATCTTGGAAATGGCTGAAAAAAAAACAAAAAAAAACATTGTACTGACAAGTCAAGGGTAGTGCATACAGTATAACTTCATGTTGCAATTAGATGAAATTTCCTTTTTTATGTGGCACACTGTACATGAAACAGCATAGTGTAAGGATATTGGAATGGCATACAGTGCTGAAACAGCCATGAAAGTAAGAATTGACATAGCTATTGACTTAGACATACTATAGACAACAATAACTAGATGGGTCTTGAATCATAATGACTACAACCGCAAGCATACAGTTGCAGTAAGTAACACATCACCAAGATGTTAGTTTATTAGCCCAAGGATTTTGGCACGGCCTACTGTACACTGCTTGTAACAGCCACGAGAGTAAGAAACAAAGTTGACTTAACTGTTGACTTAAACATAGTATATAGACGACAATCACTGGATGGGTCTTGAATCATGACTACAACCACAAGCATACACTTGCAGTAACACACCTCCACCGAGGACGTGTCTGTGAGCAACAGTGTTGTACAAAGGACATGGTTTCATGGAACAGTACAGGTCGTGATACACAAGCAAAGATTCTGGGAAATTATACTATAGGATGACATTTCAACTGCTATAGCCTAACTATAACACTTTCATCAAGAGAACAGATCAGCAGATCAGACAGTCATGGCAAACATGTTATTACCCACCAACATTGTTGTATCATCGCCTTAAGTCCCTCATCCTCCTCCATGACTGAGGTACCCTGAGCATGGTACCGTCCTGCCGCACTGCTCCCTTTCGGGGCTATTGGGGGCTGCCCCCTTACATGGGTGAGGCATAAATGCAATTTTGTTGGGTGCAGTCTGCAGTGTTCACTTGTGTGCTGTGTCAATGATAATGGGAGGTGGAGTTTCCCAGTTGGGCTTTCCCAGTTGGATGTGAGGCAGGGCAGAGTTCCTAAAGGGCACCCCAGACAAGGACCCTATAGCTCCTTTTTTGCATTTGTCTGGGTAGGTGTTAAGGTCAAGTATGTTTTATCTTAACTTTTATACAGTAGTACTTTGAATGCTTTGAGCTTGGTAATGGGATTCTTTCTGTGTTTTTTTTTTTCAATTCCATTTTCAGTCATCCCAGTGCTGTTCACTGATGTACTTAAAATAAGGCCCCTATAGCTCCTTTTTGTGTTTGTGTGGGTAGGTGTTAAGGTCATGTAGGCCTATGTGTAACGGAGGCTAACTAGCACAGAGTTGGCGTGGAACGTCGGTAAACCTCCCTCCGATAGCCTCATACAGTCTTGTGCCGTTGGGCCTAGAGACTAGTCTTGGCCCAGCGCTATTGTACTGTGTCTCCCATTGCCGGACCGTTGTAGTTGACGAGGATGCAGGTTCGATCCCCAAGGGGGGTGAACAGGTGCAAGATGACCTCCGTCACATATGTTTTATCTTAACTTTTACAGTACTTTGAGTGTTTTAGCTGGGTAATGGGATTCTGTCTATTTGAGATTTTTTTCAATGCCAATTTCAGCCATCTCAGTCCTGTTCACTGATGCCTAAACAAAAATGTGCTCAGGAAACCCAAGGCTTTGACAGATATCAGTAAGTAAGACTGCAGTCACCACAGGTACACCTGGTCTAGGATCAGTCCCTTTACTGAAGACTAGAGGGTAAACAGGAATGACCACTTTAAGTGAATAAAACAGTTTAGGTCAACCTACCTGTAGTCCTACAGACAATCTACCTGCTAAAAACACCTGTCGTGTGCAGAGGGCACCTCAGTTATTCACACAGGCTACACTGAAAACGACACATCGAAAGCGTCCACGCCTGCAAACACACAGACACCTCACTGAAGCTCAGTGACATCTTGCACTGGAGCACATGCACAGGACAGGAGACTCTGGAGCATGCTCAGAGAGAGAGACCAAAAAAAAAAAAAACATGGCACCTTTTCGTCTCCTGCCTTAGCATGGAAGCAAGTCAAATTTTCTGAGATCTCAACTGGGTCAACAAACAAAAAGCAATTAAGTGGGCCAGCCTCCTTTAGGGAGTATGTAATTAGAGAGCAGTGTGGACAGCTCTGTTCTAAATAGGCGCTAAAAGCCTCATCCATCATCCCCACGGCAACCGCTCGGGCGCTCTCTCTCCCCCGTCACGTGACGCGCACTCGCACACATGATGCTCCATCCAGCGCCAGGCAAACTGGCGAAAGGATGAGGCGGTAGGCCGGGCCTGGCGTGGAGGATGCGGCCTGCCGATTGGCTCGCAGGAAGCCTATTGTTTGCGAGTCAGAGCAGAGGTCAGACAGTCAGTGAGTATGACCTCCCAGCGACCTTGCGTTCCCTTTGTTACCTTTTTGAGGCAGTTGTGCATATGTTTTCTGGGTCTTCTTCTGGCTGTTTCAGCTGCCTGTCGCTGTCGTTGTACCTCCTTGACTTTCAGAAATGCTGCCGTTGACGTTGGCGGGTGTATTGCACAAGGTGCCATTATCATCTAGCCACACAAAGGTTAGAAATGAGGAGATAAGACATTGAGATGATGAGCTTTTGTATTGACGACGGAGAAGTTCTACACTACAACGTTCATGCAAGGACACTCTTCTGTGGGTTGGGGGGGGGGGGGGGGGTGTAGGGTTTTGGGGTCGAATTAAAAATGCACCCACAAGCGAGTGGGCCTCTTGGAGAAAACCTGTTTGCAGTTCACCCTTTGGGTGTCTTTTGATAGCCCGGGGTCATCTGGAGGTGCCAGAACAAAGCACAAAGGCGCGCAGCAGCATCCTTGAACTGTGTCACCACATGCCCCCAACCCTCCGGTTCTATGCATAGGCTACACACACAGACAGCGTTCACTGCAAAATTCAACCACTACCAACCGTGACCAGCACTACACGCCCTAAAACACCCATCCCCCTTCCTCCAGATCGGCCCCTCATCACCTCGTCCATATGGTTTGGAAACTGTTACTATGGCAATCACGCCAAGGGCAGTGCCAGGCAGGCAATTCGGGGTGACTTTGACTCTGTGCATGCTACCACACTGGGTATCTGAGTGTGGGGGTGAGGGTTTGGGGTTGGGGGTGGCTAGATTGGGTAAAGGGTTGGGGGTTGGCATTGGCGGGGCACCTAAGGTTGGGTAATGTAAACAGTAAAAATCCAGAGCTCGGGCTGGGAATAGCTGAGCTATTCACTTAAAACTGCACTGTGTAGGATAGTGGCAAGAGTAGGTATGGCATGCTGCTCATTGAAACTGTGTCGCTTATTGCCAAATTTGATCTTTTCGCAGATGTTTACTAAATAAACTAATATTTACAAGTGTAACCAAAATACATTACAATTTGCAGCTAAAAATGTCTATATCTGGAAATTCAAAATGGCGGGCGGATGTAGAGAAAATCCACCTTTTCATGTAGAAAAAGAATGCTTAGAAAATTTTAATTAATGTTAAAAAAGACAACATTTGTGAAGGTGCAGCATGTAATCTGGAAATAAACTACTAAAAACATTACATGGTTTAACAACAGATGTGTCAAAAATAAAAGTAAAGTAATGTGGTAAGTACAACACTGGCACGTCATAGCTGTTACACCAGTTAGTCCATACCTAATAATGTGGTAAATTGTTACTGAAAAACACTGAAAACGTTACCAGAACCACACAAATTTGATCCAGCCAGCACAGAGGATCATAGGACAAGTAGGCCTACACAAGTGTACTGGTTACTCAGATAAGTTACCTGTGCTTTTTACTTACTATTGACATTGCTGCTTAACACTTAACTCATCAGTAAGGATGTGTATTGAAATACTGTACTTTAAGTTCCACTAGCATAGCTAAAAAAAACAAAAAAAAATATATATAAAAATAAATAAATAAACACATAAAAATACATATATTGTTGTATGGTGTAGGCCTGTAATAAATATTTTGTGCTGCGAGCTGAAACTTATTGTGAATTAGATAAAGCTAATTGTGAAAAGATAACACAAAGCTACCTAGAAGAGATAAAAGAAGGAAGAATCACAGCACATCAGCTTTTTCATTGAGCAATGTGTTTGATGGTGCAGGCCTACTTCCTCAGGCGTCCTAAGTAGAGAGTTTGAATAAAGGGCCGTCCCCACCATGGAGTAGCAGGACAAGGGAAATACTTTTACAAGAAATACATGGGCCACAAGATGATTAATAATTGAATTATTGAACGCAATACACTTCATAAATGATTATTTACCCAAATGTGTTCTGCAACACACCCATCAGCGATTGTTAGTATGTAGGCTGCCTCTCATATACATAAAATATTAGATATAAACTCAAGGGGGGGCTGGCTGCTGTCCGCAGAGACTGATTGGTAAAGCATAGTACAGCAGCTAATTAAAGTGATGCAGAGAGTTTGGCACCTGCTTACCTTTTTAGCTTTCATATAGCAGATGTTTATGTGCTATATAAAAGCTACGTAATGCAGGAGGTAAATATATTTCACATCATCATTCCTCCTTTGTGGACTGACAGGGGTGGACAGAGCCGCACTGTGCAACCTGAACCCATTGAAATGTCTTGAGGGACATCACAAGTGGCAATAATGGCCAGCAATCTCCATCTAATGGATTCATAGGTTAAATGTCTTCCCTCAGACACTAGTTTAATATCAAGGACAGGTGTTTCCTTTTTTCCTTTTTTTGGTGATATCTATTAGAGGTAAATCCTTTTCTGTCGTGACAGCAGGGACAGTTTGGTTACACTCGTGAACAATTCACATCTCACTGGCAGGAGTCACTTCACTGTTTATTGGTCATATGACAATAAAAAAGTTCAGAAATGATTGCCTGTTGGAAGGATGGACAGAATGAAGAGCATTCAGCCAATTGGCCACTGATGACAGTGAGGAAATCCACTAGCAAATCAAGTTTGACCATGCCTGGACTACCTGCTGTAACCTTTGTGCAGTTTGTTTACTTTGGCGCGGAAAGCTCTTCTGTTAGTTGGGCTCATAGTGGATGTGCACAATGTATCACTGCATAGGTCAGGGAAGACTGAGCTGACATTTCGGCTAACATTCAGACAAATTGATCTTAAAAGGCAGTTTATGTAAACTCTATGTATGAGTGAGTAACAGTGTATTGTATTCTGCATGAATTGTTGACATGGCTAACTATGGGGGGGAAAAGTAAATAAATTCAGTGTTAGCCTCGAGATTACTTGATGAATTATTGTAGGTTAAGGAACAATGAATTTTGTAGCTACATGGTTCACTTTTTCCAACAATGAGTGTGTCTCAGATTTTTTTCTTTTTACTTGCTAGTCTCCTGAACAATATAGTGAAAGCACATCTTTTTTTGTTCAAAAAAGAAAGGTTTAATATCCCCCCCAGGATTATGAATAGGTCATATTGCCATATTTTGCATTTCTGTTTTCAACATGCATTCTGCGTACAACTTTTCACCATTGTCTGGATGAACGGTGAATTTGTTCTCATGTCTTAAAAAGATGCTATTTTCTCTGTGATATAAGTTGCCAAAATATACTGTGGGCACGGGTCTTTATCCATTGGAATGCTGCACCTTTGGTTTTGTTGCTCAGTCCAAGTAAGTTCACTGTTAGTAGTGCACATTCGGTGTAGGACGTCCTGCATCAGGCACTCAACAACTCAATCTGGCTGTCCTATTTTTAGGCACTCCAATGTCCCCTTCTCTTCGCAGGGCGGCTCCGTGGCGCAATGGATAGCGCATTGGACTTCTATGAAATTACTGGTGAAGTGATTCAAAGGTTGTGGGTTCGAGTCCCACCGGAGTCGAGTTTTGACGTTGAGGGTGAGACAGTGCTACATATGGCATGAAGAGAACAAGAAAGTCAAATACATTTCTATGTAGCCGGGGCTTGTTCGCATTCCATACGCATTGTGTTAACGCCGGACAGTGTGTCGGTAACTTGTGGTCTTTCCACCGAAAACCCTGCACGGTTACGCACAGCTGCGGAAAACGGTGCTGTCTGAGTCTGACCGTTGAACTCCAGCTGAGTTAAACACAAGTCTTGCAAAATGTCATGGTTTTATGTCACATTGGCAATGTGGAAAATAACATGTTGAGCTGTGCCGTTTACGGAAAGTTTGTCGCGTCTGGGCACCAAAAGAACATATGAGATATTTAACAAGTTTATGAACTAGGTGGTGCGATTTTGGAAGAATAGCTTTCTATTCGTAGTCAGGATTATATGACAAACATAACTATAACCCCACGATCGAGAGTAAAAGGGGTCCAGGGGTAAAGTTATCTGTCGATTCTGGGATTCTGGTAAGCCCTGCGTGCTCGTGCCAGTCTCTATGCCTGACTGCGTGACGTGACCGTGCGCGCACGACTGTTATTTTGGTCAGAGGACCTTTGTAAAGGGGAGAGGAACAGTTGTTTTCTCACATTCACGAGCCAAGGACAAACCACACCATGGGAATCACTGCTGTAGCTATACGAATGCCGTTAGAAGAACCATTGTGCACTGTTGCATAAAGATGTATTTGGACATAATAATTTTGTGATGTACACTAAACTAGAGGGACTAATTGTTGGCACTAAATCATGTAATAGGATGGTAGTAGGATACAGATCAATAGGCCTACGTTATTATAAATTAATTGTTTGCACGGTGGTCATCAGATCAGACATTATATTTTTTTGTTGGTCAGATTGAAAAGTTTTGCAGGCAGAGAAGGAGGCATGAACTCATTTGGGAAAGTAAGGATGCAAGCCTTAATGAACTACTTGGGCCTAGGACGCAGGTGTACTGTGTTGTTAAAAACTATTAATTGTGTGCTTAATTGAAGTCCATCCCCTTGCTGAGGTAGCCTACATTACAACCTCTGTTATCAATAAAAGTAGGTTTTTGTATTTTGTGGTTTGAAAATTGAATGTTGGCAAGTTTTGCCTTTTCGTTTTTTATTTGTCTAATATCTAAAATTGATTAGGCCATTCTATTCACTTATAAAATGGTCATTAGCATGTAGATGGGGAGCAGGGGCGATTACAAGTCCTTATCCAGCAGTTAGGCAATAAGCACAAACTGATATTATGGACGTGGCATTTTGTTCAATCAAATTATAGAGCCATTACCCGATTAGATATTTGAACGATGTTTGTTACCCCATGAAGGTGGCAGCTATTACTGCCCCTGCGCCTTCATAGCAATGTAGTGAACAGAGACAACTGCCTGAACCGCATGGCTGAAAGGGTGGTGGCGGCGGGGTGTGTGACGGTGGCGACGGGGGTATTTTGTCACGTCAAAGGCCTTTGTGTACAAAACCTAGTGAGCCCAAACTTCCTTTGGTGTCATTTCACGCGAACTATACGGAAGAAATTGTCTGAAAATCGTGCATGCATCTGGGCAAGGCCCGTGTGCTAAAATGGAGCTTAAAAATAAATTGTTCGTGCTCACCCCACCGCTAATGATTTTAAAACCAACACTGAGGAATGAGGTTTATCTATCTCTCTTCCATTAATGTGTTCTTTGTTGGAGGCTAGCGAGCCATCTACAAATGTGCGGTCTACCGCACTGACCCCCTTGCGATGCGCACGGTGGTCTAAACTCGAGGGACGTACTGGCGTGGTGAATTTGTCATGTGAGCCGGCAATATTTCAACTCGCAGCAGGGTGAAGACTTACAGCATCAGCCTCCGTTCGATTCAGCTGACACTGGCAACATGGATGTCATTGTATAGTGCGCCAAGTAAACAGCCGTTTTAACCTCTTCAGATCTCGGTATTGTATTGCAAGCGTAGGTTACAGACACAAAACGCGCACACAAAAACTTTCATTCTCACTGAATTAGTGCAAGGGAGTCGGTTTTAATGCCACGACAATACTCTGATATTAAGATCTGTCCATTTAGGGCGAAAGCTTACACACAAGGGAATCGTTCCCCCTGAAGATGATTGAATTAAAATGACTGATATTCACAAGTTTATTGAGTGTCCTTCTAAAGCGATAAATAAAAACTGCATAGATGCGATCAATGGTCCTAATGTTGCGGGGTTGTCACAATTCTTCTTCCCCTGGCTTTGCATCGATTATGCTTGAGCCGGACCAAGAATGAGCCTGTAAAGAGCCGAGTGCTCTGGTACCAGATGTGATGTGCTCACTGAAGAACAGTGTGTACATGACAATAAGAAATTATTATTATTATTGTTGTTAATTTATTATTGTTATTCATATTATTATTGTTGTTATTAATATTAGGCCGGTTAGTAGTAGTAGTAGTAGCAATATTACTTAAATACATGTTACTCTAACATCATTTTACTGTTAATGGATGTCTTTATAGGCTTATAGCTGGACAAATAGTCGCCCATTGAAAAAAAGTAAGTTAGCCTCCAGCGATTTGTAATAGGCCAGCGTGAACGCAACATTTCAATGCACAGCAGCAAACACCAACTATAGTAAAGAGACTATTACCTCCCTCACTTGTCTGGTGAGGGTGGTGAAAGTGGGGATGCGCCTCAAAACTTTCCAAAAGTGTACGCAAATGAATGTCGACCCAGGGCTCGAGCCCTGCGCATGACCCGGTCAGTATTGTCCCGAGGCAAGTCAGGGGTCAAAAGGTTAAAGTTGAACTGGAGAGCAAGCAAGATACTCAGGACAGTGTTACTGGACGTCTTGGCCCTTCCAAGAAAATTAGGCCTACATTTTCACTTTTAGCCATAAATATTGTGAGAAGACATACCTTGAACCTTTAGGCTGATGAGTGTTGAGCGCTTATAAATTATAGGCGTGTAACGGCCTATCCAATTCACATAGGATTAGAGTACACGCCACGGTCTAGCCTACCTTCAGTGTTGACATATAGAAAATACCAAAATCGGAAATTTGGTCAGTTAAAATTATTTATGAAATGTAGCCTTACAACGGAGACGCCACATTTGGCAAGTGGGTGGGCTTTTTATGTTTCGTCTGTAGGAAGTAACCTATAGCTTAGTCTAAGAACTTGCTATTCAAACAGATTGCAGTCAAACATTCCATAGGCCTGAGTGAAATTATAGCCTATAAACATGATGCACAGACTAATTTCTATGATTTGGGAGACGAATGTATTAAATAATTTGTTCTAACAGTTGCAAACGAGACTGGCTAGGTAAGTGTCATCAGAAGATCCTTTCAGTTACGACGTGCTTTGGAAATGCAGAGCCTTCTTTAAAAAGCTCCATCCTGATTAAGACCAAACAGTTACAGTGTTTAACTAATTTTATAAAACTAAACTAAACTAAACTGTTTAACTAATTTTATAAAATGTGGTTATTCCATCCTTTTACATTCATTGGGACAACTAACAATCTATGCCTATCTTAAATATGCATATCTTTACTGGTAAGAGTTGAAGTGCCAGAAATGAAAGTAGGAATTGTGTCTTCGCTTTATCACAACTGCCATGACATATGAGTCGTCGGTAAAAACTATTCCATATAGGCCAAGTGCTTGTAGGAGTTGTTTTTATGCCCTGTCTTTTGTAGGCAGGCGCCACGCTCCTCCACCTGATCTTTCGAGTCGGCGTGTCCCCAACAATGCCATCGCCGTCGAAATTAGACTACTCGTAGGTAATTCAGGCCCTTGTTGTGTTGAGACAGAAAGTTGGGTCTTTTAGCAAGATTTGCGTTTGTTTTGATACACGTGAAATGGTCTCTTAAACGCATGTTCGATTTCACAAAACTTGAACATACAGGAAAATCCGTCTCTGATTTGGATGTATCGACAAACTTCTCACAGAGTTGATAAATTTGACTCCTTTTTGAATTTTGATAAAGGCCTGCATTCCCAACATGTTGGCTTTCATATTAAAATGTAATTTCCCTTTTCGATAAGGCCGCTAAACTTCTCCCTGAAAAGTGGCGGAAGAGATGGCAGAGGGCAGGGTGTTTTTGGGTATGTTCGGCGTGACAGAATATTATGGTCTTTAAACATTCCATAGCAATCGCGTTTTCTTTATGACGATGCCAGGCCATTGTTGATTTTACAACATTCTGCTGGTCAGTGTTCTGAAATCAGGACTTCTCTTCACAGGATGCGGGATAGCGGGCAGCATCCGGGATTCACCTGTTCTCCCATTTTTGTTTTGAGAGGGCAAAGAGGCCCAGAGGAGCGGTTGCAGCTAAAGTTTGATGGAGAGGCAAAGGTGGGGTAAAGAGAAAGGAAGAAGTGATGACTGCCTCTCGCATCTCTCGGAAGGCTTAAGGTAGGCCTACATGATCCTGACCTGTGATTAATGATGTGGAGGTGTGGGCCGCCCGAGTCCGCCTTTCTTTCTCCCCCCATCCTTTCTTTTAAGCTTTTATATTTCTGAAACCGCTCCACTGTTGCTATACATGGCGCTGTTGTATCTCATGTAGGGCCTAATGTAGCCACAGCTCTCGTTGAAATAATACAAAATGAAGTATAAAAGACACGTTGCCGAAGATGGATAATGGGCCAGCCAGTCGACCAGCGACACTCTGTTTTAAAAGCATGTTGCGTCCCAGAGAGGCCAGGCGTTTTATTAGTTTATTCCTCCCCTCAAAACCAATCCTGAAAATGCTGGACATTCATCACCGGGTGCTCTATTTTTAAGATGTTGCTGCTCTGATGCAACAGTAAACTCAATCCCTAATAGTGCACTTGAATGATTCCCTTTTCGGACATCACTGCCATGGACGTGAATCCACTGGTTCTATTTTAAAATGCTTTGCAAGAGCGAGGTATTCCCATAAAATCTACCTATCTCTGCAGTCATACACACTCCGAGCGCACTTGGGAATGCGCGTAAAAACGCGCGTGTTGTGGTGTCCACAGGTTGTTACATGTAATGATTATAAACGTATAATGACAAACAGACTTGATATGGACAAGACATAACTTAATGTAGGCTAAACCTAAACAATACCAGAAAAAAATGTCCATAATGAAGTAAGACCGCAAAACTGCCTGTTGCCTCCGTCAGTCAAATGCTGTGTTCGCACGACAGAGTTCTGTTGGAACTGTCCCGCCAATTATAATTGATCACTGCTTCTGATCACTTGCCATCCGGAACCTGTCACCTCAGCTCCGCCTCGGATACACACTGTCAAGTTTTCGTATCAGCAACTTTTGATGGCTTGACTAATGTCTGTGGTAATTGGGGGGAAAGTTTTGACGACGTGGAAACCGTGGAATTATTAAGCGGGATTAAGTTTACTCCCTCAAGACTCCTTCGCTGGACTCAGCGTTATCGTACAGTATGCCACCGTCTCCTTCATTTCCCCAAAATTCAGGTGACACTGCAGCAGTGTCCGAGTGGAGAGTGAGAAATAGACTACGCTGTATTCGCGCAGTTACCTTAGTCCTTCGACCCGGATAATACATAATTATGAAACGTTCTTTATGAAATGTTCGAGCTAAGTGTAATTGTTTTTCCTGAATTTAAGATAAAACGGTTATGAAAGAGACATACACGAATTTACAGAAAGCTTCCTTGCATTGAGGATGAACCACCCATTGAGAATATAGAATCTCATTTTATCTATGGTTTCGAAAAGTTATGACAAACGCCGTCATTCAATAGTCAGTCGTCGTCAAATCACTCGTTGGTGAGGACGTCCCACTCGTTCATGTACCTTTACTGTACAACGCACAAAGAAAGCAACTCCTCAACCTTTTACACACAAGCTTTCAAGTTACATTAGCCCATCTCAAAGTTAATGTCACATTAGGTCTGTTGTGGTATAAGCTGAACAGTCAAATATTGTGTAAAGACCACATTTTACCAAAGTAAAATAAATAATAACACCTTCATTTCTGAACACTGAAGTAGTTTTCTTTTATTTTACCAAATGAGAAATGAATGCAGCAGTCATGACTTTCACTGCCAATTTCAGATTTTTACAGACCCTTCCACAAAAGTTATACAAACTTTAGTTAACCAGTGCCATATGTAGTAGTTATGAATGTAACTGGCCTCTGCAGAAAAAAAGAGTATGGACTGCTCAATGTCCACTCACTTGCTATCACAACATATCAACACAGAAAAGTATTTCAGTCAAAATACGTACCGTACCAAGCCTGCGTATCTGGACTGTGTTCTCCTCTGATCTGATGCTAGAAGATTCTGTGTTAGTAATGATGTGGCAGTGTTGGCTCAAAGAAGTGAGAACAGGGTGCCATTTTAACATAGTCATTTGGGGCCCTCAGTCCACCCCCGACACACACACACACACACACACACACACACACACACACACACACACACACACACACACACACACACACACACACACACACACACACACACACACACACATATACAAGCACACAAAACAGGCACCAGTGTCAGTGCAGATTGACCTCAGCGTGACACAGAGAAAGTGAGATCACAACAATCATTGAGTTCAAAGGTCATGACCGTTGCCATTGACAGCAGTGTGGGGACAAATATATCAATAGTCATCTATATAATTTCATGTTTTTGTTAGCCATTTCCACGCCGAAGAGGTAGGTGGTGAAATACCCAGTGAAAGACTGCATTTTCAAGCCGAGCTAGAGAAAAAAAGATTTCTATATTCATTTGTAAATATCTGTTTCATAAATATTACCAACAATAAGTACAATATAATTATTTTGAATATCTGCCAAATTGCTCTGATAATTTAGTTTTCCAGGGTGTTTAAAACGAGAGCTGCGAGTTAAATGAGTTCGATATGTGACAGGGGCTGTTTTGTATTTTGTCCGAGTTTACCCGAACAACACGGCATGAAAGGAACACTGACAGGGTCTCCAATATCCAATTGCACATTGATACCTGTGATTGATGGCCATATTTTGTGCAATTCTGAGATATGTTTCCCCAAGGATGGTGAGCTAGAGCAACTACAGAGTTCAGCTCAATTTTTCAAAAAGAAGGTGGGTAAAAATTGATCTGGTATAAACCACCATGGTACGGCTTCGCCTCACACCCTCTCCTCTGACCAAAACCATCAGTTTACCAGCGCCGTGCTGGTGGTCATTTGTTCTCCTCTTTGTAACAGTACATTCATCGTCATATTCTCACAATTTACCCCTTTAACGAGGTAGAATGTCTGCGCGACTCTTGAAGAAATTCAAGCCGGGGCGAGTTGAGAAGTTTATGTTGGCTGCGGCGGAGACAGCCCAAAGGAAGTGCGTCCTTTAATTAAGCCGGAAATTAATGGCGTATATAAAGATGTGATGTACAAAATGCACATAATCATGCTCGAATTTGTAAATAGTATTTGTGCATTTGCAGACCTATTATTGTCGACGTCGTTATTGTTGCATTTATTGGCCTCATCGGCCGCAACTGTCATCCTCTTCCTCGCCGGCAGAACATCATCAGCACCATCATCTGATGTGGTCTGTTTGCATCTCTAGTCTTGGGGCTATTTAGAAGAAAGATTTGATGTACATTTCCAAATGATCTGCGATACTTGCCATACATCGGTATAAAGATCAGCCGTACACCGAAACGCATGCACACAAACATCCTGCGGTACACACATCTTTACACCCCCCCCCCCCCACACACACACACACACACACACACTCACAAACACATACACTCAGGACACACACAGACAGACACACACTCTGAGGACACACAAGCGTACGCACGCACGTACACACACACACACACACACACACACGTCGGCGGTCCCAGCTGGGAGTGGTAATGGGACTCTACAGGCTGCGATCAATGGCTGGCTCCTCACATCTGCATAATAAGCATATCCGTCTGCGTGACAGCTTCGCGGGGTCGTTCAGGGTTCAGCTGCCTCCCCTCTCTCTCTTTCTCTCTCTCTCCCTCTCGCTCTCCCTGCGCCTCCCCGCCGCACCTCCCACTCTCTCTCTCCTCCCTCCCTCACGCCTCCCCGCGCCCACTGCTGCACAGATAAATCTCCCTGGCCGCGACGCGCCTCTGTTTACGCGCTGAATATTAATTCACTCTCCGGCAGCAGCCGCCACCGCCGCTGCTGCTACTGCTGCCGCCCGCCGCCTGCCGCCGTCGATGCCTGCCTGGGTGCCTCCGCTTTGCCTGAGCACACAGGAGTGCAGGCACGCACGCACGCACGGTCCCACACAGGCACACACACACACACACACACACACACACACACACACACACACACACACACACACACACACACACACACACACACACACACACACACACACACACACACACACACACACAGCTAAATGTATACACAACCTTGTCTCTGGCTGTTGCATGCACAAGTTGTATACATCCACGGCTATGCACACACTCGGAGAATGAAGAAGAGTCAAGAACATAACACAAGACATTGCCTATGTCTGTTGCACATACAAATGTATATTAAGCGTGCATATCTATACCCACATTTTGAAAAACACAAAAAGTCAGGAACACGATATGAGACCAAGACCAGGAGTCGAGATGCACAATTAGCCTATGTGTGCACTTTAGGCGCACAACTGTATGCTACCTTTTTATATTCAGGTATACGTACCGGTACGTGGATGCATACAGCCCTGTAGGCATCGATGGATATACGTACGTGGGCACATGCGCAGCCTTATACACGCTGTTAGGACAAAAGGGCAAAGTGACTATACAGGCATGTTTAGACTGTATGGCATACATGTACCAACTCTCTCTCTCTCACTATCTCACGTGCACGGGCTCTCTCTCTCTCTCTCGCTCTCTCTCACTCTCTCTCTCTCTCTCTCTCTCTCTCTCTCTCTCTCTCTCTCTCTCTCTCTCTCTCTCTCTCTCTCTTTCTCTTTCTCTTTCTCACACACACACACAGCAAATGTACAAACATACTAGAGCACAAACCCTGCCCGTTGGTTCACCAGTGTCCGAGTGTGGAGACTCATGATGCTGGATTGACCATCACTTACACCTGCACTGGAGGCGCCATGGGGGAGGTCTGTCTGTGTGTGTGTGTGTGTGTAGGAGGTGGGGGTGGGGGGGGTGTTGTCATACTGGTGGTGGAGGGGACATCAGGGGCTTGCTGGTGCAATGGGTCGTGGGGTGGTGGTGGTGGTGGTGATAATTGGGGACTGCTGCAGTCTGGCGAAAATGTGTCCTCCCTCGTCCTTCCCTGATCCTGATGTGCGATTACCCCGCTGCTGCATCACCTCTCTCTGCAGCACATCCGTGTGTGTGTGTGTGTGTGTGTGTGTGTGTGTGTGTGTGTGTGTGTGTGTGTGTGTGTGTGTGTGTGTGTGTGTGTGTGTGTGTGTGTGTGTGTGTAAAAGAGAGAGGGAGAGAGAGACAGAGAGAGACTGAGAAAGAGAGAGAGAGATTGGTTGTCTCTTGAATGTGCACAGCGTGATTGTATCTCTCTGCTTTCTTTGTATACCACATGATCTGTGCTGTGCTTCTATGTGTGATCCAATGTGTTATTTGTGTGCCTGTGTGTGCATCCTCCCTCTCTCTCTCTCTGTCATGTCTGCGGTGTGTGTCTGCGTCTGTGTGAAGGAGTGGATGAGTGGCTGTGTGTGTGTGTTTGCTTGTGTCTACATGTGCACATTCTGCATGTGTGTATTTTTATATGTTTGTATACAAGAGAGGGAGAGGGAGAGAGAGAGGAGGGTAGAGAGAGACTTCCTCTGCAGTAATTGATTTATCATGAAATATGCATTCCAATCCAGCAGCACAGTGAAGTGAAGATTACTTTTAATGAGTATTATTGATGCGACTGCTGCCTTCATTTCCGATTTGCTAGTCAGATGCCACGCCATTATTATTCACTGTGAAATGCTGTTGCCTTTTCACACGCGGGGTGTGTGCATGTGTGTGTGTGTAGAACATTTCAAAGCCAGAAAATCAAGTGTTTGCGTTCTCCCCTTCTCAGTCTAACTACATGATTAATGCAACCTTCCGCGATCATGGAGTGAAAAAAAAAAGTCTAGAAAAATGTTTGCGCATTTGTACCGTTTTCACAGTTTGTATACCCGCTCATCTATTCTTTTGCCTCGGTCTCAAATGGGGGGTGTGCTGTGTGATCTTCCCACCGTCAGACGTTGTATTAGTCACAGTTACCACACGAGCGATATTTATTTGCCTTCAAATTGTGACCTCTGCTTGGAGCTCCATTCCTCCCTGTCTATGCTTTCGTCTTCTTCTCTTTCTCAAGGCTCTGACGGACTGGAGGCAGTCTGCCGTGACAGACGGACAGCTCCCTGAAGGGGAGGGAAGGAGGGGGGAAAAAAGGGGGGAAAAATTGGAATCGCTGGTCTATGTGTTTTGTCAACATGTTGGCTGTCTGTCTAAAAGTGGCCTTGAGTTCAGGTTTCACTTTCAAGGACCTGGCAACTCGAGGCAGGGGGTCAAGATGGGTCAGGCGTCACCAGAGGGGACTATAACTCGCTCTGCCTGCCATGGGTCCCTTGTTCGCACGTGTGCTCATCTGCATCGCCTGAACATCGCCTCACTCGTTTGTTTCACCATGCTGCTGCTGCTTGCTTTGTGTGTGTGTGTGTGTGTGTGTGCGCGCGCGTGTGTGTGTGCATGCTCAAGTCGAATGTGAGTTCATGCACACGTGTTTGTGTGCATATTCCAGTGCTTGACACTAACTTTTTTGCTTATCAGCCATTTTGGCTAGTGGTTTTCCTGACTCACTAGCCATTGGGCCTTTTTCTTAACCATCATAACTGCTGTAATAGGCTCTAATAATGTAATATAGGTTTATATTATAATATATATTATATTATATTATATTATATAGGGCCTAATAACAAGAATTGTTATTAACTGGTCCATGCATGCAGATGAACTGATCTGAGGAATGGCATTTGCTTTATCCTATATTGACCAGAAACGCCAAGCACAAAGTTGTGCAAGGGCACAAATGTGAGGCTTAGGCTACTTAGGAGCAAAAAAAAAAAATTGTCTTTGATCTGGAGCGCGCTTTCATTAGGCCTAGTTTTTCTCTGTGGAGGTTGCCGTCTTGATGTGCAAAGTAGATAGCGCAAAGACATTGCCAAGTTCGCCTGTCCTCGGTCATGGATGTGGAACCACACCTCTTCTGGAATATTTTCTTATAAAAGTATACACTAGAAAGCACACACAGATGTTGTTAACTGCAGAAGGAGCCACGACTTCCTTTCATTCCGTTTAATAGTGAGTTTAAAATACAAACGGTCGCGGGCACCTGCGAAAAGACATGCAATGGGACATGCTTTTGTGCAGTCTAGAAGGCTACTGCGTATTGTTTAAGCCAGGTTTGACAGTCGGGAGAAACAGTACAAGAAACATGGAGGAATATTAAGACTAACAAAGGAAAACAACCCGAAGGCCCTCCGAGAGGCGGGGTGGAAGAAGGGCCAAACCAGACGGACACTATGGCAACGACCGGAACGGACCGAGACAGCGATTGTAGGATTATGAGAAGATGCAGGTGTGGATGGGAAAAGGTGACCACCTTCAGAGGGTTAAGGATTCACCAGGGAAGGAGGAAGTGTGAGGAGGGGGCCCGGAAGCAACATTGCGCTGCAGCTGCGGGTCAGACAAAAGGAACCCAGTGCCAGGTCGCAAACCACAGAGCAGAGGGATCCAACGTTGCAGAGGGAATGCAGGTCGCAGAGGATGGAGGGACCTTGGTGAACCCTGAGTCATACAAAGGTGGCACGGATAACACCCCCAGAACACCACCAGACCCCAGAACACCTTCACATCCAGACACCCAAGAATCAGGACAGAGGACTGAAAGGAAAGAGCCAGGGAGGAGGCAGCCAGTGAAATGGCCAAAAGCCAATGAGAAGGCAGTTTGGCAACAGCTGGACAAGGACCTCAGCGTCATCTTGGAACACTCTCTACGCGGGCAGGTGGAGACGAAGCTGAACAGTTTTGGGGACATACTGTATGAAGAATGCAGAGGAAGGTTTGGGACACTGGCAGCAAAGCGGAGCACTGGCCCAAAGCTGAAGGGGAGGAGGGAGCGGGAGATTGAGGCACTGGTGAGGAGGCGGCGTCAACTTCGAAAACAGTGGAAGAAGGCGAGTCTAGAGGAGAAGGAGGGTCTGAAGCCACTGTGGGAGGAGGTGAAAAAGAACATCGCCAGCCTACGGAGGGCAGAGCGCATCCGCAGGCGCAGAAGGCGGAAGGAGAAGGAGAGAAGCAGCTTCTTCAGGAACCCCTACCAGCATGCGAGACGGCTGCTTGAGGATAAGAGGAGTGGGAAGCTGGAGATCAGTCAGTCAGAGCTGGAAAACTACCTCAAGGAGCTCTACAGTGACCCAGCAAGACAAACCCCGCTAGGACCACCAGGGTATGTTCCTCGCCCTGCTCCGCCTACTCACCTCTTTGACACTGCTCTGCCCAAGCTCAGCGAGGCAGCAGAGGTTGTACGGAAAGCAAGAGCAGCCTCAGCACCAGGCCCCAACGGCATACCCTATAAGCTGTACAAGTACTGCCCAGGGATCCTGAAACACCTCTGGAAGCTGTTGAGAGTCGCCTGGAAGAACCAAGTCATCCCGACAGAGTGGCAGAGAGCAGCCACTGTCTTCATCCCGAAGGAGGCTAACTCCACCACCATCGGTCAGTTTAGGAGTATTGCGCTCCTGAACGTTGAAGGCAAGATCTTCTTCGCCATCCTAGCCAGGAGGTTGACCAGCTACCTCACAAACAACGGGTACATCGACACCAGCTGCCAGAAAGCCGGGGTGCCAGGCTTCCCAGGGTGCATAGAACATTCTGCAGTAATATGGGAGCAGATCCAGCGAGCAAAAAGAGAGAAAAGCGATCTGCATGTGGTGTGGCTTGATCTCGCCAATGCATATGGATCAGTCCCCCACCAGCTAATCGAGTATGCCCTGGACTTCTTCCATATCCCTGCCTGCATTCGTGGCCTGGTGTCAAGCTACTTTGCAGACCTTCAGATGTGCTGTGCTCATCAAGATTTCACGTCTGAAGAAGGGGTAAAACCCGAAACGTCACGTAAAAATAAAATATTGGGAGCAAAAGAAATCCTGGTCGTGCAGCGGACTTTTTCTCAGAATCATCTAGTCACTTGTGGTCCTGCTCCCAGGTCAGACGTTCCTGTGGATGTGCGAGCTTTCCATCATTACCTCATCAAGATTTCACCACGAGCTGGCAACGACAGGATGTTGGCATTGCCATGGGGTGCTCAATCTCTCCCATCCTGTTCGTCGCAGCCTTTGAGGTCATCCTCATCGGAGCAAGGAAGATGGCAGGAGGGGTAAAGCTACCATCTGGACAAAGGCTGCCACCGGTGAGAGGCTACATGGACGATGTCACCACGATCCTCCAGACAGCAGCATGTACAGCGAGACTGCTGAAGAGGATCGATGAGCTCGTGACCTGGGCAAGGATGAAAATCAAACCTGCAAAGTCACAGAGCCTGTCCCTTAGGAAAGGGATCAGGAGCGACCACACCATCTTCATCGCAGGTGGCGAGGAAATCCCGTTGCTGTCTAGTCAGTCCATCCGTAGCCTCGATCGGACTTACACGGCAGACCTCTTCAACAAGCAGATGGGAGAAGCAGTGAGGAAGCAGCTTGCAGAAGGCTTGGCAAGAATTAGCAAGAGCCAGCTCCCTGGCAAATACAAAGTATGGCCCTACCAATTCATACTGTACCCAAGGGTGATGTGGCCGCTGAAAATGTGCAAGGTCCCCTCCTCAGTGGCGGATAAGATGGATAGGTTAGCCAACGGCTTCATCAAGAAGTGGCTGGGACTACCAAGATGCCTTTTGGACATGGGGCTATTCGGGAGGAACATGTTGCAACTGCCATTGCAATCCATCAGCCAAGGATGCAGGCAGGAAAAAGCTTGACTGGTGCTTGAGCTGAGGGGTTCCACCGACCAGCTGGTGAGAGCAGCAGGCTCCCAAGTAAGAACAGGAAGGAAGTGGAAAGCCCAGGAGGAGGTCGACAGTGCCATCAGCAGATTAAAACACCAGGAGTTCATGGGAACAGTCCAGGAGGGTCGAGCAGATTTGGGGAGAGGTGAGACCCCCTCTCTTCTGGTCCAAGGCCTCCAAGGAGCAGAGAAAAGCCATGGTGGTGGCAGAGTTGGCAAAGGACGGAACAAGACCGGCTGCGCGTCAAGGCAGTGTCACAAAGTCGGCAGGGAGGCTGGATGTCTTGGGAAGGTGTATCAGGCAGGCCCATATCATGGGCAGATCTGTGGAAGACCCCCCAAGCCAGACTGAGCTTTTTAATCAAATCCACCTATGATACCCTGCCTTGCCCCCGAAACCTCCAACTATGGTTTGGCACCGAAGAAAGCTGTCCCCTGTGCGACACCATCAATGCAAGCCTCCAGCATATCCTCTCAGGATGCAAGACGGCGCTGTCACAAGGGCGCTACAGGTGGCGGCATGACCAGGTATTGAAGAAACTGGCAGAGGTGGCAGAGGCATGTAGGCAACAGGCCAACAGCCAACCTCCAGCCCCAGCAAGACGGCCCATCCCCTTTGCTAGAGCTGGGGAGAACCCCAAACCCACCCATCAGAGAGCAACACCAAGACTCCTCTTGCCTGGTGGTGAGTGGACCATGAGGGTTGACTTGGGGAGGCAGCTACAGTTTCCCAGGGAGATAGTGGAGACATCGCTCCGGCCAGACCTGATCTTGTGGTCAGTCCCACAGAAGACCATCCTGCTGGTAGAGCTGACTGTCCCGTGGGAACAGGGGATGGAGGCTGCGAATGAACGGAAACGTTCTAAGTACGCGGACCTGGCGGCAGAGTGTCAGGAGGCTGGCTGGAAAGCCATTACATGCCCTGTTGAGGTGGGATGTCGGGGCTTCGTGGGCTCCTCAACAGTTCGCCTGCTTCGAGACATTGGCTGCACAGGAGCAGGGAACCGGAAAGCCATCAAGGAGCTAGCGGAGGAGGCAGAGAGGGGCAGCTTCTGGCTATGGCTAAGGAGGAGAGATAAAGGGTGGGGGCAGAACACCTAAGGCATCAGCAGGGGTTGGCAGGGAGAAATCCCTGCCATCGCTCCGCCACCATGTCGATGTCCTGGGGTTAAAGGAGCGAAACATCAATGACTGGTGGTCCCCAGCTGATGACCCGTTCCAGCCCATAGGTGTATAGGGGAATACACTTGCATAGAGTGCACTGGTGGAGGTGCGTCAGGCAGCAATGCCCAGCAGGAATACCAACATCCTGTATCTTCAAATCAGGTTTGACAGTCGGGAGAAACAGTACAAGAAACATGGAGGAATATTAAGGCATGGAAACATCAAGGCAAATCAGAAAATAATTTCAACCGAGCATTGTATTTCAAGCTGTAGCCTGTCCCCTCTTATCCCTGCGCTATTCGGTCTCGAGGCTTTCACAAGACAGACTGACGTGTTTTCCTCTCACCTTGGTCATTTTTATGTCCACCAGCACTAAGTATTGTAAAGGCAGATCGCAAAACAGGTCAGTTGAGATGAACTTCGCTGCTTTAATTTCAGGTGAAGATACTTTTTTCAGTGACATTTCGAAACGCACGCAGATGTGCCGCTCCTGTTCGCAAGACTCAAATCTGTCGTGCGCGAGAATGACACGTGACACAGGAGCACATGGGTATTGTAGGATCGCGACATCGCATTGTATTGTGTTTGTAGCAAAGACAGTCCGAGGAAAAAAAACTACAATATGCGGTGCCTCGTCATTCAGAACAGTAACGGACCCGCCAAAATGGCTAGTGAACCTTCAGTATCTACTAGGAATGGGAATCCTCATCATCAAAGCGATGCGATGCGCATCTCGATACACATGGCAATGATACGATGCATTCACGATTCATGAAATTACAGGATGCGATACGATTCTCCTACCTACTTCGATGCAGTTCGATATGGCGCGATGCAATTATAATGCCATGCGATGCAGTGCGATTCGGTACGATGCGATGCGATACAGAACAGATTAAAATATCAAATTAAAATTAAAGGCTGTGCACAAGGCTGCCGTTAGGCATAAGCAGAGTAAACAGAGCGCTTTTAGAGCCTCAACCACTTTGCCCCCAAAATTGTGGCCTCCTAAATTGAGACTGACTAAAAACATCCTGAAAAAATATTTAATTACATTTCAAAACATTTTTGTTAGTTATCAAAAGGGCCATCATTTTTCAGACATACTATAATTGTGAATACAGGAATTAGCATTATTATTAGTAGCAGTAGTAGTAGTTGTATTTACTTATGAGGGGGCCTCCTGACCAGTTATGCCTAGGCCCCCAAAACCTTAGCAGCGGCCCTGGCTGTGCATATTACTTTTGAAATAGCCTATACTGGAAAACATACAGAGAGCAGTGAGAACTCATTTTGGCTTGGGCACATTGCTTTGAGCAGAGAAAATGAAGAATATATATACCTGAATACCATGCCAATTACAGTATCTCTTTTTAAAATAAAAATGGGAAAACCACAGAGCTTCTGCTCATGTTGGAATATTGACCTGGACATGTAGGCCTAATAACTACATTTACAGGTAAGCTCTGAACAACTTATCAACTACAATTGATCCAAATTAGAACAATTTAGTAGATGTTGGGAATGGGGTTAATATCAGAAGGGGGAAATAACGTGCGTACTGGACTGAAGTGTTGGAATAGTGTACTTTTCAATTGAACTTTTTAAACTTCATGGGCAATCTGCACGAGCAGCAAATCAGACCGTGTGTGTCCAGCACGAGAGCTAAATATAACAGACTCCTAAGCAATGATGACAATTTAGCAACTTCACTTCTTTTTTACTGCATTAACAATGGACTTAACACTAATGCACAGGCTCTGTAACATTTTCCAACACGGTTATGTTTTTTTTTGTTTTTGTTTTTTAATCTCGTGCGCTGACTATGCTTATGCTGCTGTCATTCGGAAACGGCAACATGTTGGCAGACAACTTTCTCTTGTTGTTTGTGCTGCACGGTAGACTACCCTACATATCAACGCAAATAGTGAAGCAAGTACTCTCTCCACACGTCTTCCAGACTCGCAGAAGATGGTCACTAGAAACTTTCATTTAAAAAGTCACCGGATGACCAGAAAACTCGCTGTATGTGACAACAAAATGTGCTCCACATTGCTGGTTACCGCCGCTTTGACTCAAAGGAAAATTCTGTTTGCTTGGTCACGCCTCCTCGCACGAGAGGAAAGGCGGTCTGAATCAGAGCAAGGTGATGTGCGTTGCGCACGAGAACAAATCCTGAAATTAACAGTTTCTAAAAAGTTTTAAGAGATATTATCCGATGCATCTCGATTTTATTTGCGTTTCTCACTGATGCAGACGTTTGCAAATCGATGCAACCGTACCGTACAGGTCGTATCGATTTTCCGATACGCATCGGTGAATCTTCCCTTCCCTAATATCTACTAGCCAAAGCCAAAATCTACCCATTTGGCGTGTTTTCGAGTGCCAGTGTCATCCCTGGCATATTTGTGTGCGAGTAAGCCTGAATGTGTACGTGTGAGTTAATACCTGAATTTCCCCCTGGGATCAATTGATACTCTACTCTACTCTACTCTACTCTAATATGTGTGTGTTTGTGTGTGCGTGTGTGTGTGTGCATGCATGTGCAATTTGAATGTGTGCGAGTCCATACGTAGTACGTGTGTGTTTATTTCCCAGTCCTTCCTCCTAGAATTTTACTCTTTGTACAACTGACTACATGCACATAACAAACAAGTTCTAATGCTACCACTGAATACGTAGTAGCCTGATTTGCGGTTCGTGACTCTAGCACTTGTTCTGACTTTGAGAGTGGGAGATGCTGTATTTCACCCTCCGTTCACGTTAGTTTTAGTCTTTTTAAACGATCTCCACTAGATCATCAGCCACTGTTCTCCTGCACCACTGAGCAAATGTGAATTGAAATTTAATTTATGTTGTTACAAGGTAGTCTATTGGTTGTTGTCATTAGAGAGCAGCCTAATACTAGTCTACTGCATACTGTTCTCTTATTTTGAAAGTATTGCATTTTGGCATTAATATTTGGTTGTGTGTATCTGTCAGGATATTTGAAAATCATTCCATGAAAAAAAGAGTAGGGATGGCCACGTTCTTCAACCTTCTCAATTTCCCAGATATGTGATAATCTTACATTCATGTGGTAATCCCATGTTCACCTGCCACTGGGCTCTTATATCCACGTCCATTTTGAAACTATGGGAACTTATAATATTGTTTTACTATTGTTACTATTGTAAGGAATTAGTACAAAGGGTTTGTGAAGACTAAGAGCAGCCTTTTTCACATGTTGGTCGGTCAACCGCTTCACTTTTAACCAAATTCCACTCATTGAATCTTTGTTCTCTTTGTTCTTTGATCTCCTTAAATGTTTGGTCTCTGGGACATTCTCCACAGCAACAGTTGTCAACCTACTTTCAAAACAGGGAAATTAACCAGAAGTTCTACTGTGCACATAGTCAATTGTTATATAAATAATAGAACACACAGTGTCTGTGACATAACGAGAACTCCTTCACTACATATTGACATCATAAATGCTTTGTCCACTTGATTGTTACTCTATTGTTACTGGTTCATCACAGGTCCATCACTGTTACTCATCAATGTTAAGCTTAAATGTTCAGTTGTTATTTATTACTTCATCGCTTTACTGTTTTTGGTTCATCACTGTTACTTATCCTGTCCTGCACTTTAATGTCAGTCTATAAATATCAGTCCTGTGTATGTCTATGTCCTGGCATGGTATAGAGAGAAACAAAATTTCAGTTTCTTTCTATGACCTGTGCATATGAGGAAACTGACAATAAAAGCTGACTTCACTTGACTCCCACCAACAACATGATTCGAATGTGATCCGCACCAAGAAGTTAGTGAGAGAGAGTGAGTGGTTTTGGGGGAAGATGTATCACTACAAGTTGATAGAAAATGTTCAGTGCGATGCAGGGTTTGGACAATGAAACTGAAACACCTGTCCACCTGTCTAATCTGGTGGACCTGCCTGGTGGCCAATCTTCATTAATTGCACATTGCACCAGTAAGAGCAGAGTGTGAAGGTTCAATTAGCAGGCTAAGAGCACAGCTTTGCGCAAAATATTGCAATGCACACATGGGAGACACATGACTGGACCTGTTTTGAGAGTTTTTGCTTGTTCGAACACCTGGTGATGCATGCAGGACATTCTTTCTTTCCTACATTCTAATCTCAAACTGTGCAGTCTATTCCACTAAAATGGTGAGTCAGAAGAATACGCATCAAAATGTGCAAGATTGTGACAGTGTTTTATTTTGCTAGAATCATCCTGGTGTTGGAAAACCAAGCAGATACATCTTATATCACTACAGCAGGATGCACTTTTAACTTTTAATTTGCTTGAGAATCTGATAAAAACAAGTCCGACAGGCGGACAAAGATGCATCCACTTGTTGCTTATTGATTGAAATTAATAATTCAATGTTTTAGATATTTTGAAAATAAATGGTTGGATATTGCTACTGATATATCATGATCTTTTTTATCACTATCTGTCATATCACTGTCACTGTCTGTCACATAACTAGGCCCATCTGTCATATCACTATTAATTTATCTGTCACTTGTTGTTGAAAAGATATACACTCAATTCCCATTGTAACGTATTTCAAAGGACTAAACAATTTCATACTTAATTGCAGATAAATATTTGAAGGGAAGAATTTAGAGAATCCATACCTGTACATTATAGGCGGAAATGTATTAGACAGAATAGACATCCCCTGCTCCCGATTCCTTTAGTCTATTGAAAATCACAACTCGCCGTCATGGACATCTTCACCGTTCGTTTGTTATGAAATTAAGTTCAGCATATTACGCTGACATGTTTTGTGGTGCTGATGGATATGCTATGGCTTCAGTACGCTCACACTGTGAAGCAACAAATCATCACGGACTATGCACAATGGTTGCAATTCGCGCGCACTTTTCCCTGAGGCATTATACGAATGTTTTGTGACAGCATTGTGAACTTCAACAATCTGCGACGGAGCCTGTTGAAAGCGAGCCGTATGTCAAGGAGGCTACGTTCCTCACGTGGGCTATTGATAGTGGTTGGTCGGGCGCTGTCGGCAAGTCCCTTGAGAATTGTACAATTCACCTTGCACACCTCGTGGCAGTCCACGAAGGTGCCAGGACACCCGTGGCATATTTGACAGTGAGCCAGTGCTCAGGAGTAGCCGCCCTCCGAACATAGTTTGTGATCAGTGCTGAATTCACCTTGCGCATCTTGTTGCAAATGATACTCATGACAGGTGCAGCAGGACCTTTTATACTCGCTGGGACGTGACGTCATCACACCCGGTCCAGTTTCGGTCTCCTGACTTTGCCATTGTGATGTGGCGCGTGGCCGATTTAAAGAAAGTGTTTCAGACAAAGAAAGCGTTTCAGACGGACGGACCGACGGACGTACACAGCCTCTTATATAGATGCTTGGACGCATCTAAAAAGGGGCTATAGTGAGAACTCCATGCATTCTGTGTTAATATCATCATTAGTGTTTGTGACATCATTATGATTCAAAGTGAGAATTTAAAATTTGTATACAGACAGAATGTTAGGTGTCCAAACATGGAATGAAGGAGTTCTCACTATGATGTCACAAACACTCTGGCCTATGCTCTCTATGACAGTCGACTATGATGCATCTCAAAGGGCTAGCCTACCAACACTCCACCTAGCCCATCACCTGCACCATCACCTTTCTCTACCACCACCCTAGCCTACTTAACTTCCACCACCTTCATCTACCTCTAGTCTACTCTTTCCACCTCCAGTGCCACTACCCCAACCTTTCACCCTTAGCCAACCACCAAACCATTCAACCCTCCTTTCACCACAAGCTTACAGCCCTACTTTCATCCCTAGCCTCTTACACCCTGCCACCACCACAAAGCTTATTTTCCTTCCACCCCTAGTCTACCATCCATGCCGCAGCACTTTGCCACCCACCACTCCTATCCTACCACTTCCCCAACCTTCCCTCCACACAACTTTACCACCCACCACACTGCCTTCCACCATCACCACTCCAACCATCCATCCAGCCAAACCCTCCAACCATCTCTCCATCCTTACCTCCACCAACACCCTCCCTCCAACCTCACCCTACTACCATCTCTGCCACCTTTACCCTTCAACTGTCCTTCTCTACCTCTCCGGCAGCACCCCAACCATCCATCCATCCCTCCACCACTACCAGCCTAAATCTCCAACCCCCTTCCACCCATAGGCTATGATTGTGACAGTGTTTTATTTGGCTAGAATCGTACTGGTGATGGAAAACCAAGCGGACACATCTTATATCACTACAGCATGATGCACTTTTAACTTTTAATTTGCTTGAGAATCTGATGAAAAAGGGATATAGTCAGAACTACATACATTCTGTAAGCAGAATAATAGTGTTTGTGACATCATTATGACTCATAGTGAGAATTCCTAATTTGCTCACAGACAGAATGTCAGGAGTTCACACATGGAATGAAGGAGTTCTCACTATGATGTCATAAACACTCTGGTCTATGCTCTCTATGATAATTGACTATGATGCATTTCAAAGGGCTAGCCTGCCAACACTCCACCTCTAGCCCATCACCTGCACCTCCTCTACCACCTTCTACCACCACCCCAACACCACTAGCCTACTTCCACCACCTTAGCCATTAGCCCCATTACCACTAACCTAATAGGGTGGCCATCGGTCCGTTTTTACGACCTGTTTACGACGTCCGTGTGTCCCTCTCCTTGTGCTTATGGCCTCGAGATGAGAGGCAACGTCATTGACACAAACTAGACTGACAGTCGCTCGTGTTTCCGATATCTGCGGCCGCCATGTTACTCCAGATTTGACTCTAGACTTTGCACAGCAAATTAACTGTATTGCTGTTTGTCCGCTAAATGCATTTACAACGAAGGCTCTCACAACTTTGCAACCAGGAAAGAAAGCGCCTTTCGGCACGGGCGCTCTCTGTGTGTATTTTGAGCTTGTGCGTCTGTAGGAAAAAAATGCTGACAGAAGCGGCTGCCTCTCGTTTGAAAACACCGCTGATAAACACACTCCTAACCTTGCTTTGAGTAAAGTACATCAAATAAATTGTAGGCTATTATACACATGCATGCATGCATGACTTCCCAATTATAGCATACATGTAAAAAAAATATTGCTGAAATAATTACAGTCTACAACGGCAGGATTGTCTATCGTAACCTCTACCGTCTCTGATAGTAGCCTACTGATGACTCCTTTATCGGATTGAGGAGGTATGTGTAATGACATCCGAAAATCCTTCCCAAAACATCTTATTTTACAACTAAAACAGTTTTTGGCAGCTGAGTTAATCGAGCTAAGATGGCAGCGCAGCTTCCTGATTTCCGCCTACTGTTTAGAATGACACGAAGTCGGGGAGTGACACGAAGGCGGAGAGTCTGCGAGTTGAAGCCACGGGTACTGCGCGAGGATGGTAGGTTAGATTGTTAAGGGGCGGGGTTGTCCGGCCGAAGTCCGGACAGCTGGTCACCCTATAACCTAACCTTCTTGCCATAGCCACTACCTCCCTAACCCTCCAAGCCTTCATCTACCTAGTTTACTCTTTCCACCTCCACTTCCACCACCCCACTCCTTACTACCACCTCAGACACCTTTACCCTTCAACCCTCCTCCTTTACCTCCTACCTCTCCCACAGCACCTCAACCATCCATCCCTCGATCACTACAAGCCTAAACATCCAACCCCCTTCCACCCATAGCCTATGATTGTGCCAGTGTTTTATTTTGCTAGAATCGTACTGGTGATGGAAAACCAAGCAGACACATCTTGTATCGCTACAGCAGGATACACTTTTGACTTTTAATTTGCTTGAGAATCTGAAGAAAAAGGGGCTATAGTCAGAATTCCATACATTCTGTAAGGAAAATAGAATAGTGTTTGTGACATCATTATGATTCATAGTGAGAATTCCAGATTTGCTCACAAACAGAATGTCAGGAGTTCATACATGAAATGGAGTTCTTTCTATGATGTCACATGCGCAGTGTTTCCCATATATTGAGGAAACTATGGCGGCCCGCCATAGTTTAAATTTGGCCGCCATAGTTTCCGAAAATGTTAAAAAAAAAAAAAAAAAAAAAAATTTTTTTTTTTATTTTTTTTATTTTTTTTTTTTTTACGATTGCCGTTTTTGTTAAAAACGATTTGAAAAACGCTTTCCTTCGCATTTTCCTCCTGGAGTAAATACATACTATAGAGAAAACAACAAGTGCTTGAAAGACAGAGGGATCAAAAGCCTAGTTAACTTGGGTTTGGGAGCAATAAAAAAAACCTTCAGAGAAGGGACAGTTGGGATGAGTTTACTAACACTCCCCAGGCTTTGTTTTACAGTTGTAATGAGTTAGGTGACAGGCCTTCATTGACGAGGCAGAGGAGACATCGGGCTACATATAGAAATTAATGTGTAATGAATGTGAATATAGATAAATGTGTAATATGTTGTTCAGCCCTTTTACTGGCAGCAGTTTTGAAAAACTGGCCCTGTGACCTGCACCTCTCATGTAGAATGTGTACCCCTATGTGCGTGTGGGGAAAAGGCATAGCCTACCCTCTTAGACCCTTTTTGTTTATGCGTTAACAATTTCACAGTAATCTTACATTCTTATCTCTGCTCCTTTCATTACATAGACCCCTACATGTGTATTATGTAGCCTTATTTCTCAAAATATAAATGGCTGAAATGTAGGCCTAGGCCTATAGTTTCTCCATGCGCCAATGTCATACTGTACTCATTGTTTTGCCATTTTGCATTTATACTGCGCGAATACAACCCCCCTCCCCAAAAAAAAGCCCGCGTGAAAAGACCCCCCCCCCCCAAAAAAAAAGGCCCGCGTGAAAAGACCCCACCCCCCGGACAAAAAAAATCCCGGCTGCCCCCATAGTTTCCAAAATTTCTGTGGGAAACACTGCATGCGTGTCAAAAATCGCTTGGGAGTGGTCACGAACCAACTTTGCCTTCATGCATCTGCGCCCGAGGTCTCGTCGCGAGCTACATTTGATATAGCGCAAATACCTTCACTACATTGCCAGCACTGGGTCATTATTAAGTAATGTTGCTTTCTAGTTCAGTTAGCTAAGTATTTTCACACAAACTGCAAAGGCAATGTACTGGTATCATTATTTTACATACCCAGTCTATTTTCACGTGCAGAAAATGCAAGCATGTAAACAGTTGACTCTGACGATGTGTGTTTACATTCGGTGGAGGAACAGGCTATGGTAGTAAAATGGCAGGCATTGTGCCACAAGTGTTCAACTGATGCATTGTTTGTTACTTAGCTTGTAGCTTTATGTATTTACACACATTTACACACAAGTTATTAATATAGTTTTAAACAGAATACAGCTTTGCTCTCGCAAACTACCGGCATTGCGCTGCCACAAGAACAAGGAAGTAGCGAGATGACCAATCATAGCACCTTTTTGTCTGCGTCCGTCCGACAGATAGTCAGGATTTTTTCGAGGCACTCGACGACGGGCACAGAGCCTCTGTGCAGGGGGCGTGGTCGCGCACAGACACAGGACGGACGGATGCAGAGGATATGCGTCCGAAGCATAAATCAGGCTTTAGCCTACCACCAGATCATTCAACCCTCCTTTCAACAAAAGCTTCATCCATAGCCTCATTGCCACTAATATAACACCCTGCCACCACCACAAACCTTATTTTCCCACCACCCCTAGCCTGCCACCCATGCCACAGCACCTTGCTACCCACCAGTCCTATCCTACCACTTCCCCAACTTTACCACCCACCGCACTGCCCTCCACCATCACCACTCCAACCATCCATCCAGCTTAACCCTCCAACCCTATCCTACTACCTTAAACACTATAACCTTCAAACCTCATCCTATTACCACCTCCACCACCACCCTCCCTCTAACCTCACCCTACTACCACCACCGCCACTTTTACCCTTAAACCCTCCTTCTCTACCTCTCCCACAGAACCCCAACCATTCACCCCTCCACCACTACCAGCCTAAACCTCTAACCCCCTTCCACCATACCTGTCAACCATCCCTAATTTCCCGGGAAACTCCCTAATTTTGACTCGTTTCCCGATTTCTGCCCGATTTGTCATTTTTCCCGGAAATAGCCAGGATTTTTCACAGTATCAAAAAACGTCGGTCCAGTAATTATACCCACAGCCCTGTCCGACGAGCCACACCCCCTCTTGAAGAGAGAGACAGAGGGTCTTGCTTATCAAGCTCTGCCAGAAGATTGTATGCCAGATGCCATCAAGAATTGAAGTTCCTTGAAAATACGAGCTGTCTGTCACCCTCGAGCTCCGTAGTTTTCTAGAGCTTGTGCGCCCACTCTTTTCCTCAGTAACCGTCAGTTCATGCAACGCTTACAACAACCGCGGAACAGCGAATCATGCGATTAACCTAATCACAACCTGTAGACCTACCAGCACGAAGTTTTGCACGAACAGACAACTTATGTGACAAAACAACAAGAAGTAACTCATTGCGCTCATTTCATTGTTTTGTTTTCATTGCATTGTTTTTCCATGCTGAAAAACGTGTGCTGAGGGATTTTAGACAGGACTGTCTTTGCACGCGCGCTGTTGTGAAAAGCAAAGTAGAACGCACTGTCCGATCCGTCTAGGCCTATATCATCCTGTTGTAAAGGTTACCCCTTATCACGTTTTTTTTCCATGATATGAGCATGCAATTTTTGTTGGTATTTTCTTTTCTGACTGTTTGTATGGCGGTATCATGTATGTTCTCCCGTCACCCCTGATTGGAGGATTTGGGTTTTGCATTTGCGTGGAACTTTTAAATTCTGCTGCTTGGAGCTGGCATGGGGGGACACTGGCACTTCCTGTTTCGCTCCAAGGGGTTGACGGTGGAGAGTTCCCGTCCTGACTCTGGTGACCGGGGTTTCTGGTGTTTTCTATGAGGATTACTTTTTCATGGACGTTTCCAAAACTCCAGATTTACCTGGAGCATAAAGGCGTGGCGGAACGTGCACTAGCGGGTGAGATTGCATCCTTATTTTTCCCCCTTTGGATTGGCTACTCAACCGCAGTGCTACAACAACTCTTGGGCTAAACTTTGGATTATCGATTGACTGTTATGTTTTGGGGGTTTTTTTTTGGGAGTACTTGGGACATTGACAAACACTCGGGGGGAATTGGGTCAAGGACTGGTGTTTGTTTACTAGTTCTCGCTGTGTGCGCGACTTTAATGTATGAATGGCGTTGGCAATATTTAAGCTTTCCATCAATACAGCGTGAACTACTTGCACTAGGGTGACCAGATTTGGATTTGTAAAAAGGAGGACACTTTTTTTGGGGGGGGGGTGGGGTCATCGGTGTATGTCATCGGCCATCGGTGTCATCGGTGTATGTCATCGGTGTATCTGTGTATCTACAGGTATGAAAGTATATATGGGTATGAGGTATGATAGTAGGCCTATAAAGTATCAACGCATCCAAAATGGTCATTTGTTTAAAAGCCACTCGAACTTTTTGGCATGCACATTCATTTGTCTACCATAAATGACAATTAAAATCTCTTCAGTTACGCCTATAGGCCTATCACATAATTTGTGTGATCATATGATGCAGAGTGTGCCTTTGTTACAATCCTAGATAGTAGGCCTAACACCTATATTGGAGTAGCTTAGCAGCGTAACAATGCAGCTCAATTTCATAGGCCTATTCTAATTTCTGCATTAGGTTTTTAAAAATAGATTCACCATCATGTAGGCCCATCTCAGCCATTCCCCACAAAGATGAGCAGCATTAGGCTATATAACATTGAAAACTAAATATAAAAAACACAACATTTGTGGTTTTCAACTGAATTGATAATGAAGTTCTATTACAAACCCCAACTCCGATGAAGTTGGGACGTTTGGTAAACAGTGCATAAAATCAAAATGCTATCATTTTCAAAACATTCAATCTATTCATTAGATGCAGAATAGTGAAAAGACAACATATTAAGTGTTAAAACCGAGAAAAAATATTGTTTTGGGGGACATATGTACTCATTTCTAATTTGATAAATCCAACACGTCTCAAAAGAGTTGGGACGGGAATCAGTGAAATTTAGTAAACATCCAAATAAGATAAAACAACAAAGAAGAACATTTCAAAATGAATTGTACTGACGGACAATATAGGTGTCCAGGTATAAGATCATCACAGAGAGGCTGAGTCACTCAGAATTAAAGATGCAAAGGGAATAATTACCATAGTTATTACATGCATTTTTGAATTCACTTTGATTTACCACGATTGAGTGTATATAAGACATATTTTTGTTAATAAAATCATTGTATAGGTTCATGACATCATGACATATATATTGGCTGTAGTCTCACTCTAGCACTCCAGGAATTAGAGCTATTGAAAATTTACCATATTAAGAATGCTTAATGCATGAAAATGATACAGGGGTGTAACATTCTCCTAAGCACCTGAGCTCACTTGAAATAGACCCAGAAGACATGGGAAACTGTCCTTTGCTTACAGAAGTCAGTAGAAGTTGTAGAAGTCCATTCTTTTTGACAATAATAGAGCATTGCACATCCTGTGCTACAGTGAAAATGGACCATCCAACTTGTGTTAGTGCTAGCTTCAAAAGTCAGCCTCCATGATGGCATGCGGGTGCAGTAGTGCATTGGTTAAGATGTTCTCACTCATCTGTAGAGTTAAATACAGTGCTGGATGGTATAAATGGGTTTTAAACAGCATGAAAAGCCACTCATGCATTATATTTTGAAGGGAGATCTTCGATTACTGCCACATAGTAAGGTCAAATTGGATTCTCTACTATGTTTTAACAGTTTGGCTCCATCATAAGGACCAGCAGGTGATAAAACGGTGGGTTTTTGGTCAAGAGCTGTCACACTGTAAGCACTACAGAAAGGAAAACATTGCAAAAGATGACAAGGAATACACCCACCATTTAAGCTGGTGAAATCATGTCCAAGATAGGAATTAACACTGTTTTTTATATAAAATCATCTCATCGGTTAATGTATTTAACGGTTAAGTGTTGAATTTTGTTTTATTTTTAGTCTTCCTCGACATATGCTGCCATTTATTGTCCCCGTCCCAACTCTTTTGAGACGTGTTGGATTTATCAAATTATAAATTAGTACATATGGCCCCCAAAACAATATTTTTTCTTGGTTTTAACACTTAATATGTTGTCTTTTCACTTTTCTCCATCTAATGAATAGATTGAATGTTTTGAAAATGGTAGCATTTTGATTTTATTCACTGTTTACCAAACGTCCCAACTTCATCGGAGTTGGGGTTTGTAGGCTACATATGGCTTTAGGCTTAGGCATTAGGCTATGTTTATAAGACACCTCACAATTTACCCCTCCACTGTCATCCATTAGGCCTATTTAGATAGGCTATTTGTAGTGGCATGGTGCTCAGAGATTAGCAATGGGCACTGCAGCCATTAAGAGAGGAACTGGAGTTTTACCTACCATTAATAAGATAACCCATACAGCGTTATCAATAACTGCAAAGGCAATAGACAGTAGAAGAAGCTGATGAAGAAGAAGCTTCTTAACTCAGGAATGAGTCCTAGCTCCGAGAAATTGCTTTTGCAAATAACTTGGAAATGTCAGGTCATGAAAGAATTTTTAGGCTAAGTCTTGTGACAAGGTGTAACAAAACATGTACCTCCCTAAATGATGGATTTGGTGGTGTTACTAGGCATACTCCTGTGTTGGATTACCTTCATACCTGGCTTCACACGCGTGATTTTTTTTTCAACTCCACCGCGAACTTGCATTTGCGTTTCTATCGGCATTGCAGTCCGTCGAACCGGCGGACAGATGCGCTTTCGCTTGTAAACATGGGGCGCACTGGCTCCTAGTCCCCTAGGCTACTTCTTTCGGACACATGGTGCAAAGTGGCTAGATTTGATGAGAAGGGCGTGACTAATTTGTGAACGGTAGAGAGAAACCTAGAGTGGAGTCAAATGGAACGGAGTGAAAATTACAGTGCAGATGAATTAGGTCTATATTTCAGGCAGTCCAACAAAATCCCGGACATTTCTGAAATTCCCCCCGGACATTTTTTTAGGTCTCAAAAGTAGGACATGTCCGGGGAAAACCGGACGTCTGGTCACCCTAACTTGCACGAACCCTTTTGTGTTTAATATTCATTTCCCGTGCTGCACTGGCGTGCGTTACTGTTACTGGCGGCTTTTTGTCGTGTATCCCCCTATGCATAACTGGCTACAGGTAGTGCAGTTCATTACCGTATTTGCAGTGTAAAACCCGCCCGTGAAATTATTGGTTTGTAGCATTTGTCCTGTTGTTGATTCTATCAGGCAAATTGTTATAGATTGGTGGCCCATAGCACGGGGAACGTGGGTTAAATTATTATATTGCTTATGCTGTTAATGTTGCATTTCTGTTGTGTATTGGGTGGGCTGTAGCTGTGCTTACTGTCTCTCTCTCTGCCTCTCTCTCTCATCCTTTCGTTCTCTCTCTCTCTATTGTCGGGCTTGAGGGTGACCTTTTGTTGGAGCATAGGCCTACGTTGCGCTACATTTTCTCTCTCACTCTCTTTCACTTACACATTAGGCTTGTGTAGTGGTAGCTGGCCTGTGTCCACTTTGCACCATATTTAACCACATATTACTGACTTAACATTTACTTGCACTGCATTACATTACATTGCACTACACTTGCATGCAACATGGCCACACTGAGTCAATCAGACCCAGGGCCTGGGCTAGAGCCGGATCCATTGACAGTGATGGTACCAGAACCAGATCCAGATCCAAAGCCATCCCAAGACGGCCTCACTGAGGAAGAAGAGGGGTTTCCTTTGGTGGTGATGGGCGATGCATTCTCCCCACTTGCTGTCGACCGGCGGCACGTCACTGTTAGGCCTGACCGAAATGAGGTCACGGAAATAACAAGTTTGTTGCAGTCTATGTATCTCAGCAGAGAGAATGAAGAACCACACCAGTCATCCGAAGAGGATGAGGAGGAAGCTGGGCAGGTCCAGGAGCTGCATCACAGAGTCGAGGCCCTGGAGCAGCGCCTTCAGGTGGCCGTGGACAGTCTGCTCAACAGAGAGGAAGGAGTGAGAGCTGCCATTGACACAGCGATGCAGAAGGCTGTGGAACATGCTGACGATGTTGTAGCGAAGCTCACGCAAGATGTAGCCGACTGCCTGAAACGGCGAGACGAGCAATGGGAGGCCCAGTTACAGAAAATGCTGAAGCCATCGCGGGTGGTATGGCGGCCTGCTCGAGCAACATCAACGCCAACAAATGCCGCCCCCGCCAGTCCTACCACCCCAGACATTAATCACCAGACATTTCTCATTGAGTTCCCCCTCTCTGCAGATCACACAGTGATATTCCAGCCCACGATCACAAAGAGACCCCCAATCAGCGAGAACTTTTTTACCCTCCAACCACTGACCAATGCTGAGCTAATTGGCACGCTAAACTCTGTGCTAACAGGATCTGCACAGAGTTTGTGGAAAGCCTCGCGCAGCAAAGTCAAAGACTGGCAGGGCTTTAAGACTGCTTTCCTAGAAGCATTCCTGCCGTCTGACTACTGTACCGAGATTGAGGAGCAGCTGCACCTTAGTATACAGACCCCAGACCATTGTCTGCGGGACTTTGCATATGATCACCGTGCACTCTGTTTGAAGTGGCGTGCAGACATGCCCGAAGATGAGATGGTACGCCTTATCCTGAATGCATGTAACCCGAGACTGGCCAGTGGGCTGCGTGGCATTGTGAAAACTGTGGAGCAAGTTGTTAAAAGTGGGCTCTCTGATTGAACAGGATTGGAGTAACTCCAAAGAGTATTGGGCCCGGGTCCAACAAAGCAACCCAGCGGATCGCGCAGCCAAGACGACGACTAAAAAGGTTGAGTCCCCAGCTGCCGAAATGTCTGCCGTCATGGGTACCCCCACCCTTCTTGTCTTACCAGTGGCTATACGGGGCTCCAGGGGTGATGGTGTCCTCGACACAGGGTGCACTTATTCTCTCATGACCAAGGCACTCTGGGAAAACATCAAGTCGGGGGGTGAGACTCTGAGCAGCATGGACAGTCAAAGATTTGTCATGGCCAATGGTCAGGAAAGCAAGGCTCTTGGCAAAGTCCCTCTGTTGCTTGCCCTAAACAACACCCACTATACCATCAACGTCTTTGTGCTTGAAGATAATCAGTTGTGCATGCCCTTGCTGCAAGGCCTGGATCTCATGTATGCAAGCCAGCTCACCCTGAAGCCACACCAAGGGACGTACGCGTTTCCAGCGGGGGAGGAGTTCCAGTTTGTGCAGAAATCCTGTGACTCACTGGAGTGGGAACACATGCGACCTCCTGTCTTTTTCTACGCAGCCGTGAGTGACCACTCCACTGAACAACACCCTGCTCTGTCGTTGCTGGAAGCGCAGAAGGAGGTTGTCAAGCCGCTGCTGCAGAAATGGGCTACGGTCTGGACTGAGACCACTGGTGCAACCAAAGTTGCCCAGCACCACATCCACACCACCGATGAAGTGCCAGTGCGTAAAAGGGCCTATCAAGCTTCTCCACAAAGGCAGGCCATCATCAACAAACACATCGATAAAATGCTGGCCTCCGGTGTCATCGAACCATCCTCCTCAGCTTAGGCATCACTGATAGTCCTGGTCCCGAAGAAAGATGGATCCCGCCGCTTCTGCGTGGATTACAGAGGCCTTAATGCCAAGACACACTGCGATGCCTACCCAGTGCCATTGGTGCATGAAATTCTGGAGTCCCTGCAGGGAGCTACATACTTCAGCAACTGGACCTTCAAAGCGGCTACTGGCAGGTAGCAGTGAGTGCTGCCAGCAAGAAGTAGACAGCCATGATTACCCATCGGGTCTGTTTGAGTTCAAAGTGATGGCCTTCGGTCTACGCAACGCCGGTCCAACTTTCAGCGGCTCATGGAAAGAGTCTTGGGCGACCTGAAGGGAAACATCTGTTTTGTTTACATTGACGACATCATTGTTTTCTCCAAGACCCAGCAACAACATCTGCAAGATCTCGATGCGGTGTTTCAAAAGCTCCACCAGGCTTCTCTGACACGAATGTAAAAAAATGCCACCTCTTCAAGACCGCTCTGATGTTCCTGGGGCATGTGGTGTCTGGCAAAGGTGTAGAGGTGGACCCCGCCAAAGTTGATGCCATCACTGCCTTCCCGGTGCCCACGCACCTCAAGAGTCTCCAGAGGTTCTTGGGGATGGTAGGCTGGTACCACAAGTTTCTGCCACAGCTTGCCGACGAGGCGGCCCCACTCAATGACCTCAAGCCGTGCCTTGGGTGTGGTCGCCACAGTGCCAGGAGGCCTTCGACCGCCTCAAAACTTTGCTGCAAGCACCCCCTGTTCTTCCCCCGACGCTAGTGAGGTGGGCCTAGGAGCAGTCTTTGTGCAGTCCGAAGAAGGCATAGAATTGGTCATAGCCTCTGCGTCGAGAGCGCTCCATGGACCTGAGCTCAGGTACTCAACGTCAGAGAAGGAGTGCCTTGCAGTGGTCTGGGCGGTAGAGATGTGGCGCCATTACTTGGAAGGGGACACTTTTGACGTCTACATCGACCACAATGCACTGGCGTGGGCATTTAACTGGCCCAAAACCTCCTCCCGGCTAAGCAGGTGGACTCTTCGGCTCCAGGCATTCACCTTCCGAGTCCACTACAAAAAGGGTTACGCCAATGTTGTACCCGATGTGTTGTCTCGGGCCCCACAGCCAGATGTTGTTCCTGAGCCCGGCTCCATAGCAGTAGCCGTGGCCGTGGCAAAGTCATCATGGACCAGCCTACCGACCACCCTGCAGGAGATTGAAGCAGCTCAGGTAAAGGACGGTTGCTGTCAATACTTGGTCCAGTCCGTTGCTGATCCTGTCCAGGGCCGCATACACTTTCATCTCCAGCAAGGTGTACTCTACCGGGGTGTGCCATCAAAATATGGTGGTTACAACTACCAAATGGTGGTACCGTCTAAGCTAGTCCCAGAATTCTTGGCGTACTTCCATGACAGCCCATTTGGGGGGCATTTTGGGCGGTTGAAGACACTCCTTAAAATTCTGGATGTTGCGTGGTGGCCGGACATCAGAAGAGACGTATGGAGTCATCTCCGATCTTGCAAGGTGTGCCAACAACACAAGTATTCTAACACCAAACCAGCTGGACGGCTGCAGTCCACCGAAGTCAAGGCACCAGGGGAAATGATTGGAGTCGACTTCATGGGACCATTCCCGTGCAGCAAGGCCCGGAACTCTGTGTTGATGGTGGTCGTGGATTACTACACCAAGTGCGTGGAAATTTTCCCCTTGAGGGGTTGGTGTGACGAGGTGGCTATCAGCGCACCGTCACGGCGTCTGTAGTCAGCCGCCATTGGACACGAGAAACTGTCTCCCCATTTTAAACTTGCTCTGCCCGCGCAACAGCCTTGTGTATTTCATGTATGAATTCTGTCATGTCACAAACATCCCTCCATTATTGCCGTTTCGTTAAGCATTTAACTTATGGGTGCACACATAGTTGGATCGCTGACAAACTTTCACGCATTTGAGTTGTCCTCTCATACGCAAACACATACACTGATCACAAGCACTGTTTTGATGACTCCCTTTGTTTCTTTGTTTACAGTTTACAGTTGCAACGTATACATGTTATGACTCAAACCGAGTGGTTTTTAAACATTTTGGAACGCTGTCAAATGTTTGTAGAGTGTTTACAAACTTTAGTGCCTTACCTGATGCGCTGCATCTCTGCGTAGTGTCAAAGGAGTGTGGGGCGGAGCTGAGAATGCTATATTGCTGGGCACGTTCGCGTGGCCGCATTCTTGAGCCAGCGCATTCTCCTTTGCAAATGAATTTACTGTTCATGCTTTTGATCACTGCTGTCAGTGTATAGGTTCATGTGTAATAATAATGTAGAAGGCCTGGTAATTATTAATGTATGTGTGGCGCCATTTTAATGAGTAGAATTTAATAGTAATGTGTAAATGTCTGAAACACCCCTTCATTGTTTACATTGAGTGGTATGTTCCACCTCTCGGGGGTGCGCAGGTACTGTTTATAATGTTGCACGTTTCATTGCTCGAGAGAGCCTGCTAGGAGGAGGACGTGTGTTCCTTTGCTCTCTACATAACTCAGGTGTGTGAGTTTGTACTCTGAAATCCTATTGTGAGCCTTTGGCTAGTTATAGTTTATGTTTATGCATTTTGCTTTGGCTTATCATAGCCTGTTTATTTTTCTGTTTTGTAAATATTGTACATAGTCTTTATATATTTTTCTACTCTTTATTTTTGGTTAAATTTTGGTTTATTTTGTCACTGGCTCACTTTTGCACTGTGGTTTGCAATAATAAAACTCCAAAAAGACATTTTTGCCTCATGCCGTATCTGTGTGCCATCGCCTTAAGACCCCTCGACACACTACATTGTAACATTTTGGTGGCAGCGATTTGGGATCCAGTGTCTATGAGGGCCGGCACACAGTAGGCAGTGAGAGCTATGCAACCACAAGAAAAGCAAAATCCTCCAGCAGTGCGAAGTAGACTTACTGCAGGGGCTACTGCAGCGCCCCCTGCTGAGCTTGATGGGGATGGCCTTCACTATAGGCCACAGTCTGCACCACCGGATGACCGCATGGGCAGACTCGAAGCAACCCTGGAGTCCTTCATCCTGGCCCAGCAAGCGAGGGAGAAGAGATGGGAGAAGACAATGCAACAGCAAGACACAAGGTGGACGTCCATGCAGCACCAGTTCAAGCAGATACAGACGCTGGTTGGCTCGGAACCCCAACACCGCCAGACCCCTGCGGATGACTCCGAACACCAGCGCCCATCGTCAGCTGAACCGGACGCCCATCCTGAACCTGACACCCAACCAGAACCGGATGCCCTACATGAACGCCATGACGACGAGGAGCTGCAGCGGCCTGCGAGCGTTGCTCTGGAGAGCAGACCACCGTCAGCATCCCGTGCAGTCAGTCCCAGGACCGAGGTATCCTGGCCGGTGTCACTTCCCCCATCCCAATATGGCTACCGACCCCCCAAGATGGCGCCTTACACAGAAGATGAGGACATCGAAAACTACCTCATCTCATTCGAGAGGATCGCCCTGGTGAACGGGTGGCCCATGGGCAGCTGGGCCGTCTTTCTGGTTCCCCTGCTGTCTGGGAGAGCCAGAGCCGCCTACGTCGCCATGGACATCGTTTGAAGCTCAAGATTACGTCAAGGTTAAGAGAGCCATCCTGACGAAGTACGAGATCGACACCGAGACGTATCGTGACCGGTTCCGGGACACAACCATGCAAGAGGGTGAGACAGCGCGAGAGCTCCAATCAAGGCTGAAGGACCTCTACAATAAGTGGATGTGCCCAAGCGCCAAGACGAAGGAGCAGATTGGAGACACTATCGTGCTCGAGCAGTTCCTGCGAGTGCTCAACCCTGAGCTGAAAGTGTGGGTGATGGAGCGAAACCCGCAGACCTCCAAGGCAGCTGCCGATCTGGTGGAGGCCTTCGTCGCAGCAAGACGCCACCGCCGTGGGTACCACATCGGACACCAGGACCAGACCAACCGGCGTAACCAAGGCGGCCAGCGCGACCAGAACCAACGACCTCAAACCACGTCTGTGGGTGGTAGCCGTGAGTTTAAGCCATCAAATGCCCCTCACTATAAGCCCAGCCCTCACCCGTCACGTAACCCCAGCCACAAGCCCAACCAGCCCACTAGGCCCAAGCCCCGCATAATTTGCCATGGCTGTGGACAGCCTGACCATATTAAGCCCAATTGCCCTTTAGCCCCCTCTAGAGCAGGCATGTTGTGCTACACCCCCACTAATGATCGTAAACCAGCCCCTAGCTGCACTGATGTCTTGGTTCCCGTTAGTATTAAAGGGAAAGTGTGGCAGGCGCTAGTTGACACTGGCAGTAGCCAGAGTTTTGTACAGAGTGTATGTCTGGGGTCAGATTGCATAGACCGGGTGGGTACAGTTAAGGTTAGGTGCATTCATGGGGAGGAGTCTGAGCATCACACAGCCGATGTACATGTGGAGATAGAAGGCCAAACTTACCTGCTGAACGTTGCCGTTATGGATAACTGTCCCTACCCCGTTGTATTAGGACAAGATGTTCCAATTTTAGTTGACCTGTTGCAGTCCTACATGCCTCCAGCTACAGGCATGGTAGTGACAAGGTCCCAAGCTAAGGCCAACCCTGCCATCAGCACATGGCAGGAGTTGCCCTTTGGCGAAGGCAGCTGTCCGGTCAAAGAGAAGAAGTCCAGGTCCATGAGGAGGAAGGACAAAGTACTTGGCACTCCAGTACAGGAGTCTGTCTCTCTTCCTCCAATAGAGAGCGATGCTGTAGACACCGCTGATTTTATCCAAATGCAAAAAGATGACCCTACACTTGCTAAATGTTTTGAAAATGTAACCTCCGATGAGGAGCAACTTGCCAGGAATGCACTGTGTGGAAATGAGAGTTTTGTGGTCAGAGAAGGGAAGCTTATGCGAGTGAGTGAAGAGGGAGAGCAGCTTGTGGTCCCTGAGTCACTTAGGCCCAAAGTATTGGAAGTGGCCCATAGCATCCCATGGTCAGGTCACCTGGGTCAGCAAAAGACCCTAGAGAGAATCTCCCACCGTTTTTATTGGCCTGGAGTGTACCAGAAGGTGGTAGAATATTGTAAGTCCTGTCCGACCTGCCAGCTGACCAATCGCACGCACAGAACCTCAAAAGTTCCCCTCATCAACCTCCCAATCATTGACACTCCCTTTACAAGAATAGCCATGGACATTGTAGGCCCCTTGGATAAGAGTAGGGCAGGCCACCGCTATATCCTTGTAATCAGTGACTATGCTACGCGCTACCCCGAGGCCTTCCCACTAAGGAACACTAAGTCCCGGCAGGTAGCTAACTGCCTACTGCAACTGTTCTCCCGGGTCGGAGTGCCCAGAGAGATTTTGACAGACCAAGGAACAAACTTCAACTCCAAGTTCATGAAGCAGGTCTACTCTCTTCTGGGCATTAAGGGCATTAGAACAACTCCCTACCACCCGCAGACCGACGGAATGGTTGAGCGATTCAACCAAACTCTGAAGGCGATGCTCAGAAAGTTTGTGAGCGACACGGGGGCTGACTGGGACCAGTGGCTGCCGTATCTCCTCTTTGCTTACCGCGAAGTCCCCCATGCTTCCACCGGATACTCACCGTTCGAGCTCCTCTACGGCCGCCAGGTGAGGGGTCCCCTGGACGTCCTACGAGAGGCCTGGATGGGAGAGGGTCCGGCGGCGCCAACCAACATCATCAGCTACGTCCTGAAGATGCGGGATAAGCTAGAGGAGCTGAGCAGCCTGGCCCACAGCAACAAGGAGCAAGCCCAGTCCAGCCAGAAGGTCTGGTATGACCGGACTGCCCGCAGTCGCAGCTTCAACCCTGGGCAGAAGGTCCTTCTGCTACTTCCGTCGTCTGAGAGCAGCCTGCTCGCCAAGTGGCAGGGTCCCTACGAGGTGCTGCGAAAGATGGGTCCTGTGACCTATGAAGTGGCCATGCCAGATCGTCGCAAGCCCCAACAGGTTTTTCACATTAACCTGTTGAAGGAGTGGGTGTCGCGCCCAGAGCCCGTCTGCAACGCCATGTGGGCACGTGCGGTGCCTGAGGAGGAGGAGCTGCAGGAGCAGTACTTCCCCACCGCCGGCGGGGCAGACAGAACTCCCTCCATCGACCACCTCTCCAGTCGACACCAGGCGGATCTCCAGAACATCATCCCCGGGGGTCTCTTCCGGGACGAGCCAGGCCGCACAACCGTGATGAACCACGACATCCAGCTGACATCGCCTGGTCCCATTCGTCAGACCTCCTTAAGGGTTCCAGCACGCCTGATTCCAGCACTGAAGGACGAGGTGCAGTCCATGCTGGAGATGGGCGTGATCGTGCCATCACGCAGCCAATGGTGCAGCCCCGTGGTTCTCGTCCCTAAAAAGGACGGGGAGCTGCGGTTCTGCGTGGATTTCTCCAAGCTCAACGGCATCTCCGCGTTTGATCCCTACCCGATGCCTCGGGTGGACGAGATGGTGGAGCGGCTTGGGAAGGCAGTCTACCTGAGCACCCTTGACCTCTGCAAGGGCTACTGGCAGGTCCCCTTGACGCCAGAAGCCCAGGAGCTCACTGCCTTCCGAGCGCCCACAGGTCTCTTCCACTTCACCACCATGCCGTTTGGTCTTCATGGGGCTGCCGCCACCTTCCAGCGCCTAATGGATCAGGTGCTGATGGGGGCGGAGTCGTATGCCGCCGCCTATATTGACGATGTTGTGATATACAGCACGTCATGGGCGGACCACCTCAAACATCTGGCCGACGTGTTCCGGAGGATTCAAGACGCGGGGCTGGTCGTCAATGCGAGCAAGTGCCAGCTCGCCAGATCGGAGGTGTGCTACCTGGGCTATGTCCTGGGTGGTGGCACCATCAAGCCTCAGGTTTCCAAGGTGGACGCCGTGCTGAGTTGTCCGCCACCCACCACAAAGAAAGGGGTCCGCTCCTTTTTGGGGTTGGTGGGGTGGTACAGGAGATTCATCCCAGAGTTCTCCACCAGAGCCACTCCACTGACCAACCTCACCAGGAAGTCCAGCCCCAACAAGGTGGTCTGGTCTGAGGAGTGCGACAAGGCCTTTCGGGACCTTAAGGACAGCCTTTGTCGCAGTCCTGTCCTCCAGAGCCCCGACTTTGACTTGCCCTTCACCGTCCAGACGGACGCCTCTGGATTGGGGCTGGGGGCTGTGTTGTTGCAGGGGGTGGGGGAAGAACGACGTCCAGTGATCTACATTAGCCGGAAACTCTTTCCCAGAGAGACCCGGTACTCCACTGTAGAGAAAGAGTGCCTGGCCATCAAGTGGGCCCTAGACACTCTGAAGTACTATTTGATGGGTAAAGAGTTTGTGGTGGAGACTGACCACCGGGCATTGCAGTGGCTGAACAGAATGCGGGACAGCAATGCCCGCATAACCCGGTGGTATCTCTCCCTCCAGCCGTACAGGTTCTCTGTGCAGTACAAGCCGGGCAAGGTCAATGTACCTGCAGATTTCTTGTCCCGCCCCGATGGGGAGGGCCAAGCTTGAGGTGGGGGGTGTGTGACGAGGTGGCTATCAGCGCACCGTCACGGCGTCTGTAGTCAGCCGCCATTGGACACGAGAAACTGTCTCCCCATTTTAAACTTGCTCTGCCCGCGCAACAGCCTTGTGTATTTCATGTATGAATTCTGTCATGTCACAAACATCCCTCCATTATTGCCTTTTCGTTAAGCATTTAACTTATGGGTGCACACATAGTTGAATCGCTGACAAACTTTCACGCATTTGAGTTGTCCTCTCATACGCAAACACATACACTGATCACAAGCACTGTTTTGATAACTCCCTTTGTTTCTTTGTTTACAGTTTACAGTTGCAACGTATACATGTTATGACTCAAACCGAGTGGTTTTTAAACATTTTGGAACGCTGTCAAATGTTTGTAGAGTGTTTATAAACTTTAGTGTCTTACCTGATGCGCTGCATCTCTGCGTAGTGTCAAAGGAGTGTGGGGCGGAGCTGAGAATGCTATATTGCTGGGCACGTTCGCGTGGCCGCATTCTTGAGCCAGCGCATTCTCCTTTGCAAATGAATTTACTGTTCATGCTTTTGATCACTGCTGTCAGTGTATAGGTTCATGTGTAATAATAATGTAGAAGGCCTGGTAATTATTAATGTATGTGTGGCGCCATTTTAATGAGTAGAATTTAATAGTAATGTGTAAATGTCTGAAACACCCCTTCATTGTTTACATTGAGTGGTATGTTCCACCTCTCGGGGGTGCGCAGGTACTGTTTATAATGTTGCACGTTTCATTGCTCGAGAGAGCCTGCTAGGAGGAGGACGTGTGTTCCTTTGCTCTCTACATAACTCAGGTGTGTGAGTTTGTACTCTGAAATCCTATTGTGAGCCTTTGGCTAGTTATAGTTTATGTTTATGCATTTTGCTTTGGCTTATCATAGCCTGTTTATTTTTCCGTTTTGTAAATATTGTACATAGTCTTTATATATTTTTCTACTCTTTATTTTTGGTTAAATTTTGGTTTATTTTGTCACTGGCTCACTTCTGCACTGTGGTTTGCAATAATAAAACTCCAAAAAGACATTTTTGCCTCATGCCGTATCTGTGTGCCATCGCCTTAAGACCCCTCGACACACTACATTGTAACAGTGTGCCAAGACACAGAAGGTTTGCCAAGTCCTCAAAAATTACATCTTCACCCGCTGGGGAGTCCCGGCTTACATGGTGTCCGACAGAGGTCCACAATTTACGAGCCAGCTACTGACCTCTCTGTGTGCGTCCTTGGGTGTGACTCAGAAACTCACCACAGCATACCACCCGCAGACCAACCTAACAGAGAGGGTCAATAGGACCTTGAAGACCATGCTGGCTTCGTACGTAGGAAAACATCACCACGACTGGGACCGCTGGCTGCCCGAGTTCCGCCTGGCCATAAACACTGCTGTACACGAGACCACTGGTGTCACCCCTGCAGTGTTGGCTCTGGGCCGCAGCCTCCAAGGCCCTCTGGAACGACTCATACACAGAACACCCGCACCACACACACCTGCATACAACACACTGCACACACACGCACAGCTGTTGAAGGAAGTGGAAAAGCATGTGGGTGTGGCCAAAGCCAGACAAGCCAAGTATTACAATGACCGTCGAAGAGAAGCCCATTTTGCGGTCAATGACTTCGACTGGGTTAGGGCACACCCCTTGTCCAAAGCTTCGGCAAAGTTCTCTGCAAAACTTGCGCCCCAATGGTCCGGGCCTGTTAGAGTACAGAAGAAGTTGGGACCCAACAATTACCAGGTCAAATGGCTATCTGATTAATTCAAGTTAGACACTATAAATGTAGTAGACCTCAATCCCTACTATGGTCCCGATATGCCGCTGGCTGGGGGGGATGTAAAGGTTACCCCTTATCACGTTTTTTTCCATGATATGAGCGTGCAATTTTTGTTGGTATTTTCTTTTCTGACTGTTTGTATGGCGGTATCATGTATGTTCTCCCGTCACCCCTGATTGGAGGATTTGGGTTTTGCATTTGCGTGGGACTTTTAAATACTGCTGCTTGGAGCTGGCATGGGGGGACACTGGCACTTCCTGTTTCGCTCCAAGGGGTTGACGGTGGAGAGTTCCCGTCCTGACTCTGGTGACCGGGGTTTCTGGTGTTTTCTATGAGGATTACTTTTTCATGGACGTTTCCAAAACTCTTGTGGATTTACCTGGAGCATAAAGGCGTGGCGGAACGTGCACTAGCGGGTGAGATTGCATTCTTATTTTTTTCCCCTTTGGATTGGCTACTCAACCGCAGTGCTACAAAAAACTCTTGGCTAAACTGTGGATTATCGATTGACTGTTTATTTTTTGGACGCGTTTTTTTTTGGGGGGGGGGGGTACTTGGGACATTGAGAAACACTTGGGGGGGAATTGGGTCAAGGACTGGTGTTTGTTTACTAGTTCTCGCTGTGTGCGCCACTTTAATGTATGAATGGCGTTGGCAATATTTAAGCTTTCCATCAATACAGCGTGAACTAATTGCACGGACCCTTTTGTGTTTAATATTCATTTCCCGTGCTGCACTGGCATGTGTTACTGTTACTGGCGGCTTTTTGTCGTGTATCCCCCTATGCATAACTTTTATCTGGCTACAGGTAGTGCAGTTGATTACCGTTTTTGCAGTGTAAAACCCGCCCATTAAATTATTGCGTTGTAGCATTTGTCCTGTTGTTGATTCTATCAGGCGAATTGTTATACCGTTGACTGTCAGAATTAGGCCTTAAGAAAATTTCCCGGATTTTGGCTTAAAATATGGGGATTTTCCCGGATTTTGGGAGCTCAAAGTTGACAGGTATGCCTTCCACGCGTAGCCTATGATTGTGACAGTGTTTTATTTGGCTAGAATTGTCCTGGTGATGGAGAACCAAGAAGACACATCCTATATTGCAACAGCAGGATGCGCTTTTAACTTTTAATTTGCTTGAGAATCTGATGAAAAGTGGCTATAGGCAAAATAGCAGTGACGTGCAGTCAGGTCTAGTGAGGCACTGACTTTTTTTTAAATCAGATTTTCAAATATATGCACACAACTATTTGCCAAATAGGCCTGCCGATAAGTTTCATGTCTCATAGCAGCTCTTAACATAAAGTATTTTAAATTGCATCTTTGGCCCAGGAAGAATGAAAAGTAAAGTGGCATTTCAGTACCATACCTCCATACACAGAGCATACCATACACAGTGTACACACACTGTGTATTACACAGAGCAAATCACAGAGCACTATGACGGATGCCACAGGCTGAACTGGCCACACAACACCATCATGCCACATAAACCACAGCACCAGGATGCCAGACAAACCGGACTGCACCACGGCAGGTGCCACAGACAACACATGTAACCAAGGTCCTGAACAGGCACAGGATCACAGCGGATGCTCTCTCTCTCTCTCTCTCTCTCTCTCTCTCGCTCTCTCTCTCTCTCTCTCTCTCTCTCGCTCTCTCTAGGGTTTCCATTACATTAGAAAAAAAAACCTGCCGGTCTTAGGGACCGGTCGAATTTTCACCTCCCGTATATTTTGAGAAAATACCGTTCATAAAATTCCACCGTCACATTGATTCTTTGATTCTGTGATGCAGACACACAGGAACCTCTCTCCCTCTCACTCAAACACACATCGGCACCGTCATCCATTGACTAAACAATCAGTAGTCAGAAAACGACAATTACAATACTTTAATTTCCTTAAACAGTGCAAGAACCATATGCACTGCGAACAATTGAAACGTGCGAGTAAAAGTAAACGAATTAAAATATAAACTTAATGTCAGTTGGGGTAAGGGGGATCGGGCATCGACAGTACACGCTAAGCAAGCAGCCCATTTGACGTGCATGTTGGTGATGGTCATTCACTCGTAAATCATCACGTTCAAGCCTTGATATACTTTTCTCTCCAAATGATTGCATCGGCTAGCCTACCACAAGCACGATGCAATCTCGGCAGAAAACTGTCCACCTAATCAACTAGAAGTCATGCCTTGAATCAGCAGCACGTCGCTTTGTCCAGCGACACAAACTACTTTGCACCAGATAGAACTCTTAATTATCCTGCGTACGTGACTGATGCTATATGGAATTGCAAGGAGGGAAAGTAGAAGAGATGAGGTGTTTAACTGGTGATCTAATGAAGAGTGTAAAACCCTTCCTGAAAAAGTGCAGCACAAACACGGTAGCCTGCAAAGTAGCACGCTTAGCTCTGACGAAAATGTAATTATGCCCATGCATTGTGAATTTGTCCCTGATCGAATGTAGAGCTACACGCTAGAGTCGTACCATTTCTCCATTCTCACATAGAGCTACTCCCTGACCAGCAAAATAACAAGCGCTACGGCTACAAACAAACCTGCTAGGAACTGATCAGATCATGTTGCAATCTTGAGTCACTGTGGACCTTGCTTTGAAACACATGTTTACACAGTGGCTAAGGGAAGTATAAAAATAACAAACATGACGCATGAATCTGTGTTATAGGCTAACCATGGCAGCAGGCTATACATAGTTAGCGAGTTGCTAGTACATTAAACAGATACACATTTGCCTACCTGTACCATTGAATCATATCTTAGCATCCTCCTGTCGTAGTAGGCCTATCCACAATGACATAATCCAAGTTTTCGTCGGTGCTTTGTTTCTTGTCTTCATTTCTGAAACTATTTTCATTTGGAGCAGCTAGTTCAACTGATGCCAAGGCTGAAGCACTGCCTCACCCACTGTATTTCAGTGCGGCGTTATGTCAAAGTGTTCAGAGTAAAGAATTTATACTCACACATAGAAAATAGTACAATTTATCAGGAAAATGAGGGCACACCATACATATTTCTTGTAAGTGTATAAAAACGTTTAATACAGCATTACGAGCCAGCATACACAGAACGACCAGAATGGCGCATGCGCCCTAAGCTGGTTAACGAGGGATTGCGCAATCCGAGGTGAGGCAGGCTCGGAGCTGCCTCATGGCGTTCGGACCACTTTGGGCAAATAGTGCGATTTTGGCCACAAAAATGATCGAAAATTATTTAATCTGTTTAAATGCTGCACAAATGGCAGTTATAGTACAGATGCTGGAAAACAATTGATATTATTGTACATTATTCACATTTCCTGCATCTCATCATTCTCATGATTTCTGGATGGGGCTGGTGAGGCACTGCCTCAGACCTGCCTTAGACCGCACGTCCCTGCAAAATAGAATAGTGATTGTGACATCATTATGACTCATAGTTAGAATTCCTAATTTGCTCACAGACAGAAGGAGTTCAAACATGGAATGAAGGAGTTCTCACTATGATGTCACAAACACTCTGGCCTATGCTCTCTATGACAATCGACTATGATACATCTCAAAGGGCTAGCGTACCAACACTCCACCTTTAGCTCATCACCTGCAACTCTTCTACCACCACCCAACACCTTCAGCCTACTTTCACCACCTTAGCCATTAGCCCCATTACTAATAACCTAACCCTCTTGCCATAGCCTAGCACCACTACCTCCCTAACCCTCCAAGCTTTCATCTACATCTAGCCTACTCTTTTCACCTCCAGTGCCACCACCCCAACTTTTCACCCTAAGCCTACCACCAAACCATTCAACCTTCTGTTCACCACAAGCCTATAAGACCCTGCCACCACCAAAAACCTTATTTTCATTCCACTCCTAGCCTACCTAGCCTGGGAACTCCCATACTGCCTTTAGTTCTACACAATCATTTCGATCTGAAAGACAGTCTGGCGAGGATGACTCATAACGGCCAAGATCATGGTACCTGTGTCATAATGGCCAAGCATTCAGACCTTTACAGTTTCTCTGCCCAATCAGAGAGCAGGGCAGTGTGTCATAATAGCCAAGTATTCTGCCCCCTACGGAATTTACAATAGGCAACTCCCCAGACCTAATCTCACTTGTGATTCGGTCTGGTGTTAACCAGGCAATAGCCTACCACCCATGCCACAGCATCCGCAATATTGACTCTTTGCCCCTCTTCAAATCCAGGCTAAAAACCCATCTGTTTCAGATAGCCTTTTCTTTATGACTCTTAAACTCTGTTTTATTTTATTTTATTTTATTTCATTTTTCAAAAAAATCATATTCATTTATTTATTTTTGTTTAAAATTCTGTTTATGTGTCTTGTTTTTATTTTTGTTTCTGTCTGTACAGTGTCCTTGAGAGTTTTGAAAGGCGCTTTAAATAAAATGCATTATTATTATTATTATTATCTTGCCACCCACCATTCCTATCCTACCACTTCCCCAACCATCCCTCCACACAACTTTACCACCCACCGCACTGCCTTCCACCATCACCAGCACTCCAACCCAACCATCCATCCAGCCTAACCCTCCAACCTTCCCTCCACCCTAGTCTACTAACTCCACCACCACAACCTTCGAACCTCACCCTACTACCATATCCACTACCACCCTCCCTCCAACCTCTCCCTACTACCACCTCCACCACCTTTACCCCTACATCCTCCTTCTCTATCTCCTACCTCTCCCACTGCACCCCAACCATCCATCCCTCCATCACTACAAGCCTAAATCTCCAACCCCCTTCCACCCATAGCCTATGATAGTGACAGTGTTTTGTTTTGCTAGAATCGTCCTGGTGATGGAAAACCAAGCGGACACATCTTATAGCGCTACAGCAGGATGCGCTTTTAACTTTTAATTTGCTTTAGAATCTGATGAAAAAGTGACTACAGTCAGAACTCCATACATTCTGTAAGCGAAATAGAATAGTGTTTGTGACATCATTATAACTCATTGTGAGAATTCCTAATTTGCTCACAGACAGAGGGCTTCCGCACATAGGCTCCGACAAAGTGCTGCGCACTGCTCCGCAAAAGTTCGATTTCATTATTTTCAATAGAACCCTGCACACTGGCGCCGATGTCGGCAGACATTCGCCGATGTCGGATAGCAATTAGAGACAAGTTCTATTTTGTCGGCGCCGCCCGTTGACTGTCAATACTATGTATTGACATAGTATTATGTACATAGTTTTATGTACATAGTATTATGTACATAGTACTATGTACTACTATGTTCGTGTGAAATTGGGTTTGGGGGTCCGAATTCTGTCGGTCCGAATTCTGTCGGAAGCAAAAGTGTGCCGCAGTGCTGTCGGAGCCAATGTGCGGCCGGCCAGAATGTCAGGAGTTCACACCTGCACTGAAAGAGTTCTCACTATGATGTCACAAACACTCTGGCCTATGCTCTATGACAATCAACTATGATGCATCTCAAAGGGCTAGCCTACCAACACCCCACCTCTAGCTCATCACATGCACCTCCTCTACCACCACCCAAACACCTCTAGCCAACTTCCACCATCTTAGCCATTAGCCCCATTACTACTAACCTCATTCTCTTGCCATAGCCTAGCACCACTACCTCCCTAACCGTTCAAGCCTTCATCTACCTCTAGTCTACTCTTTCCACCTCCAGTGCCACCACCCCAACCTTTCACCCTTAGCCTACCACCAAACCCCTTTCACCTCAAGCCTATAGCCCTACCTCCATGCCTAGCCTCTAACACCCTGCCACCACCACAAACCTTATTTTCCTACCAGCCCTCCACCACTTCCAGCCTAAACCTCCAATCCCCTTCCACCCATAGCCTAAGATTGTGACAGTGTTTTATTTTGCTAGAATCGTCCTGGAGATGGAAAACCAAGCAGATACATCGTATATTGCTACAGCAGGATGCACTTTTAACTTTTAATTTGCTTGAGAATCTGATGGGAAAAGGGGCTTTAGTCAGAGCTCCATATATTCTGAAAGCGAAATAGAATAGTGTTTGTGACATCATTATGACTCATAGTGAGAATTTCTAATTTGCTCACAGGCAGAATGTCAGGAGTTCACAGATGGAATGAAAGAGTTCTCACTATGATGTCACAAACACTCTGGCCTATGGTCCTATCCCTAGACTCATTGAAATGAATCGACCACTCTACCACCATTACAAACCTTATTTTCCTTCCACCCCTTGCCTACCAGCCATGCCACAGCACTTTGCCACTCACCAGTCCTATCCTACCACTTCCCAGCCTTCCCTCCGCACAGTTTTACCACCCACCGCACTTCCCTCCACCATCACCACTCCAACCATCCATCCAGCCTAACCCTCCAACCTTCCCTCCACCCTAGTCTACTACCTCCACCACCACCCTCCCTCTAACCTCACCCTACTACCACCTCAGACACCTTTACCCTTCACCCCTCCTTCTCTACCTCTCCTACAGCACCCCAACCATCCATCCCTCCACCACTACCAGCCTAACCCTCCAACCCTCTACCCATAGCCTATGCCCTTGCCTTCACCCCTAGCCCCATCACCCTAGTCACCACCCTAATCCTCCTCCCCTCCACCCCTATCCTATACCCCTGCCACAGCACCTTCCCCCAGGGGGAGGCCGCCAGTCGCCCCACGGAGGGGAGCTCCAGGAGCGACTCGGGCGTGACCCCGGGATGTTGTCAGGCGTCATTATTTCCCCATCCCTTGGCCCGGGGAGCACTGGATGGGATGGGAGTGATGGAGGATGGGGGTGAGCTGAGGGCTGTGCTGTGCTGTGGTGGGGAGGCTGAGGGTGAGGTTGAGGTGGGTGGGGGTGGCAGGAGGTTGTGGTGGATGGAGGCTGCTGGCTGTGGTGGTGCTTGGGGCTGGTTAGGGTTGGGTAGGCTGGGGGGAGATAGGGGTGTAGGGAGGGAGCAAGGGAGGTGTGTCTGCTGGTGGTGATGGATGAATGTCAGCGAGCGGAGCGGAGGCGAGTGCTCAGTGAAAGGAAAGGGTGTCTGTCGTGCAGACCGGGGCCGACTCAGAGAGAGACAGCAGATGCTGCTGTTGCTGTGTGCGTCGGACTCCAAGAAATGGCTAGTGCCGCAGAGATGCTGTGTCGAGGGTTTCTCTGTGGCGTGTGTGTGTGTGTGTGTGTACGCATCAAAGTGGGTGGATGGGAGGGAAAGGGAGAGATTGTGTGTGTACTGCACCAGTCTACCTTCATTAGGCCACTGCTATTGGAGCACACCAACAAGGTGGGGACGTCGCTCCATGTGGGGTCCAAATCCTGGACCCCACATGTTTTGACCCCTTTTGCTGGGGTAGGTTTTTTTTGTTGCTAGTGAAAGGAAAAGTGTAAACAAAACATTTCCTCACTGACAGGTTAAGGTTAGGGATTGTTTTGGTTTGGGCACAGTTTAGCATTCTTAAGCTATTGTTAGGGTTAATATGAACGGAAGTCAATGGGAGGGCCCCACAACGATATTAAGGTGTGTGTGTGTGTGTGTGTGTGTGTGTGTGTGTGTGTGTGTGTGTGTGTGTGTGTGTGTGTGTGTGTGTGTGTGTGTGTGTGTGTGTGTGTGCATATGACAATGAAAGTGTGTTTGTAGGAGGAGAGAGAGTGAGTGAGTATGTGCATGTGTGTGTTTTTGAGAAAGAGGGAGAACGACATGGTGCATATGTGTGTCTGCGAGAGGGAATGAGTGGGTTTTTTTCTGTGTGAATGTCTTTTTGTGTATCTTAGAGAGAAATGGAGTGTGTGTGTATTAAGTGGGAGTGGGGGCGGGGTTGTGTGTGTGTGTGTGTGTGTGTGTGTGTGTGTGTGTGTGTGTGTGTGTGTGTGTGTGTGTGTGTGTGTGTGTGTGTGTGTGTGTGTGTGTGTGTGTGTGTGTGTGTGTGTGTGTGTCTGTTGGAGAGTGTGTGCACGCACATGTTTGTGTATGTTTTTGTGTGTATGTGTGTGGGGGGGAGTTTGTGCTGTGTGCATATATGCACTTGTGTCTGTTGGAGAGAGTGTTTGTGTGTGTGTGTGTGTGCGTGTGCATGTGTGTGGTGTGTGTGTGTGTGTGTGTGTGTGTTTGCTCCCTCTGTGCTTGATGGTGGTGCACTTGAGCAGGAGCCGTTTGGTGCTTGATGAAAGATGGAGAGGGGAAAGGCCCGTGTTGTACAAGGGCTGAAAGCTACACACACCGCTTTGTCTTGTGCTAGCAAGAGCGAGTGGCGCTGGTGTGCAAGTGTGTGAGAGGGAACAGGGGTGTGTGTGTGTGTGTGTGTGTGTGAGAGAGAGTGAGTGAAAGAGAGCGAGAGAGAGATGGTGAAAGTGTGTGCAAGAGAGGCTGAGTGGGTGCATCCATGTTTGTACAAATGGAGCTGAAAGATGGAGATAGGAGGAGAGGAGAGGAGAACAGATTTCTACTGGTCCAGTAGTTAGAAGTGATGGCCTTCGTGATGGGAATTCAGGAGTTTTTTTTCCCCCCTACCCTGCTTTTGTGCAGTCTCTCTCTGCACTGATTGTCAGAAGCCATTCTTTCATGATGGTGAGAAAGTGATTTATTTTAATAACTGCTTATTGATTATTTCATTAACTGATGACCTTAAAATTGCACTAAAACTATGCTCATATTTCTTGGTAGTTCCATGCCGGAAAGTATTTTAAAAAAACACCTGAATGGCCCTGCCGTGGCCTACTATGCCAACGACCTGGGTTCGATTCTGGCCCATGTCATTTGCCGATCCTTCCCCGTGTCTTTCTCCCCACTCATTTCCTGTCTCTCCTCCACTGTTCTGTCAGAAATAAAAGCAAAAAGCCCTTAAAAAGCACCTGAATGCCAATAGTGAACAATGGGTAGGTAATCACTGTAATAAAAAGATCTTTCACCAAAAACAAAACCCTAACGTGGGATAAAACCTCAGATTTTGTAGTTAAACACTTGGTGGGAAAATGACAAAGGAGTTGGAACATTTTTTATCCATTGATTTGACTTTTACAGTAAAACCACCAGTTTTAACCTAGAATTGTGTAAACTTGCTATTTACTTTACATCAGTCAGATGATATAACTTAATCAGCTTCATGATCATAACATCCTTTTCAAAGCATATATATTGCCTTCAGTTTGTAACGGTTGCGATGAGCCGACAGCTTTTTTCCTCCCAGTGTCTCCAGCATCATTGCCATTGCCGCAACCACGTCGTTCGGCTAGCCATTCCTTCCCATGCCATGCCTCTTCCCCTTAACTGGCTCCAGTCACTGCCCTAACTGTCGTGCCGTTAAATTGCCATTGATTTTGATAATGCAGTGCTTTAATATGACAGTAACAGTTGTGAGCCGTACAGAAAGTCAAATTTGGCCCGATGGATGACTGGGTCCGTGTTGAGTTACGAGCCATCTACCTGAACGATGCGTCGTTCCACGAGCCATTACAATAAACCGTGGACAAATAAATAAGAGTCATGAAGGTGACAACAGCCACGGATATTTAGCATTCCCCCGCCGAGAGGCATCGGTCACCGTTGAGACCAGAGAACGGCGTATAAGTATGGTGAAAAGGAGCCATCAAGACAATGGGGTTTTTTTTTACATTACATATATATTTTGAAGTCTTGCTGTGTAAAAGTTGAGCTTGTGATAAAGCAGTATCTAATTGCCATTCAATTCTATTAACGGATCCATGTCAGTCAGTTATTTTCGGGCTATATTTATAACTGGTATCACGGTATTGACCATTACAGTGCATTTTTAATGCCGTACATCTTTGGAAGCGCACGTCTGTGGGGTGCAGTAATGTTGACTTGACATCTGACGGCGTGTCTTGTGTACACAGTTATTTTTCCCCGCTGCCTCTCTGAGAAACTTGCTCTGCCATGTTGATACAGTGGTCTATGACCCTGAACAGCCCGCCGTAGTAATTCTGGATGCTTTACTGCTGCAATAAAAAGGAGCAGGAAACAGTGCTTTGTGATCATGGACCATCACAGGTAGGGGTTAGACTGGAGTGTGGGGATTGGCGGTGGGTGTGGAGGAAAAAAAAGACCACAAACTCCAGATTATAGGTATGCTGCGTCACCCCATGAGTAACCCTGAAGACTTCACCTCAGTTTGAATTCAGTTGAAGGAAAAGATAAGTGAGATGGATAAATAAATAAACAAATAAATGAACAGCCCTTTGCTTCAGTATGTTGTCTTCACTGACTGCCTCCTCTCATTGCCTTAATTATTTTGGCGAGGCGAGCACTACGGAGTGATTAGCTCTGTGAACAAAAAAAAAAGAAGAAAAAAACTGTGCGAGAGAGAGAGAGAGAGAGAGAGAGAGAGAGAGAGAGAGAGAGAGGGGAGAAAATCACAATGAAGAAGAGATGGCAACAGCAGGCTTAGTGGGACCTCCTGGGGAAATAACAAATAAACATCAAATACACATAACTATAGCGGCTCACGGGAGCCCCTCGTGTTTTGGCGTGGTGCTCGGGCTCGTGGCGGAGCCATTTTGTTTTTGCACCATCTGAAAGTCTTTGAAAAAGCCCCGAGTCCCCCTGATGAATGGCCGTGGGACTTTGAGCCATGTGTCCCCCCCACCCCACCCCCCAAAAGTGGCGCGCACACACACACACACACATTTGCTCGTTCGCCCGCTCACTTACTCGCTCATCTGCACGTGTTCCCACATTTACATAATTCCAATCTGGGGGCTTGATTACGGCGCGGCGCCATTACTTTTAACGGTCGGCAGCCAGTGGGGTCACACTGACAGCGTGACCCCCTCCAGGTAACCTCAACCTCACTTGCTCATGCTCTTCTTCTAACCTTACCTGAGTGGCTCAGGCCTGTTGCTCCTGTGATGCCACATGTCCAGATGCTGAATAGCTCCTTGCCGTATTCATAAGTTGAGGAGATACAAATTGCTTGTTTTTTGCATGAATTGGCTTTATTGCCTGGTTCTGTTTCTTCATCACTTTGTTTTTCTTTGCTGTTTTGCATCGCTTTTGCATTCAGAAAGCCACGGGCCCATTTATTCAGGTTTGTTACCATGACCTAAAGCATTGTTTAGTCGTCTTCATGCACCTTTGTTCCTGTGTTTTGATGTACGCCACGTTGGTTGTTTGGTTCGAGTGTTGCATGAAGTCTAATTAAGAAAGTCTCTCTCTGCTTTTTCTTTTTTGTGTGTGTTTGCGTGTGTGTGTCACTCCTCAGTGTTTGTGTGAGAGACATAGATTGTGTGTGTGTGGTTTGTCTGTTTTTGTGTGTGCATGTGTATGTGAGTGCATGTGTGTGTGTGCGCGCGTGTGTGTGTGTGCTCATGCTCGGCCTTGTTCTCCACTGTGCGCTCCGTGATTAATTGTGGCGTGACAGTAATAACAGAATTAGAATGGTGCGGTGTGAAGCGCGGAGAGCGGACTTGGCATTTGCCTCAGTCACAAACAGGGGCCATCGGCAGGCCAAGCTCTCCATTATCCCCCCCTCCCCTCCTCCCTCCTCCCCTCCCTCCATCCCTCCTTCAGCGTGCGCCCGCCGTGATGGATGTGGCCTCGCTTGAATTCGTGCAGTAACAGCATTGCTGGCTGCTGCCTATACCCTAGAGAGGGAGGGGTTGGGTGGGGGCTCGGCGAAGTGCAGGAAGAGAGAGGGCGAGAGGGAGGGAGGGAGTGAGTGAACGAGAGAAAAAGAGGGGAACAGGGGGACAGAGAGGGAGAGCGAAAGGGGAGAAACTGAGCGACAGGAAGAGACGGTGAGCGAGCAAGAGAGAGCGAGAGGCAGAAAGTTGTCCTCTCCTGTGTATCCCCATGTGTATGCCCACTAATCTGAAATCCAGCATTCTTGTTAGGTTGGGACATAATGGTTTATCTATTATTCGGCATGCGCCGCTTTATGTTAAATTGCTCACTGGTCTCTGACAGTGCGTTTGACAGTGGCCGCCGCCATGTTGAGGAGAGAGAGGCCGGCTAAAGCTGACTAACCCGAAAAGGAAAGCAGCGGTGAGGGGGGCCAAATAGATGGCCAGAGAGTCATTTGAAGTCCTGTGTGTGTGCGGCGTGCCTGTATGTGTGCAAGTCAATCTGTATGTGTCTGTGTGTGTGAGTCAATGTGTGTGTGTGTGTGCGTGCGCGTGCGCATGTTAGTTTGTTGGTGTGTGCGTGTGTGTGTGTGCACGCGTTCAAATGGGTTTGTGTGTTGCATGTGCGTCAAGTGTGTGTGTGTGTGAAGGGGAATAATGTGCCATCTATATATACGTATGCACTGAGGCAGCAGAAATGGCTGCACATGTTTTGGTGGCGTGTCCGATTGGAAGAGGATATGGTGGCTTCACAAGTAGGACAGCGGAGGATTTCCACCATAGGAATGCTATGAAGATGTATTGCTGGCTCTCTGTCTGACCCGCCACCAAAAGCAGTCGAAAAGGCAATTTGGTGTGTGTGTGTGTGTGTGTGTCTGTGTGTGCGTGCGTGCGTGGTAAAGGTTTTTGTGTGTGTGTTTCTGTCTTGCTGTGTGTGTGTGCGCGTGTGTGTGTGTGTGTGCGTGCGTGCGTGTGTATGAGTATGTACGCGCAGAAGTCTCCGGTTGTCTGTGTGTCCATGCTTGGCGTGTGTCTGTATGAGTCACCAATAACATATTATAGATTAGCAGTCAATTATAGTGATTCAGTTACGATTGCCCCATACTAAACAGATTAGTGAGCATGGAAAGCATGGTCTTTTGTTTCATGCTAATTCCAATGAACGGAATAAGAGTCTTGTTAACACTGATGAACAGATTGCTGATGTTCCAAATGATGACTTCGTGGGCCACCCTCGAGCACTGAAAAGGTTACCAGAGTGACTTATACGGAGTAACTAAGGGTCACGGATGAAGTCTCATGTGCCTGTGTCTTCATGCATTAGTCTGTGTAAATGTACTAATTTGTTGTGACTTGTATGGTCACTCCACTTCCTTGGATGTTGTATGACATGATGGATCAGGGCTGATTTTATTGGCAAGGAATTTGACTTGGGTGTTGCCTCATTATAATATTCAGTGTGTAGACAAGCACATGGTGAAATGTCATTGACAAGTGAAAGTTTTATAGCAAGTAAAAGTCTTATAGCAAAACACAGACAATATACATAGGCAGTAGGCACATACAGTACAAATACGTAATGTAGGGACAATTCGAAGAACTAGGACATAGACATTGCATGTTGACAAAATGTTTCCTTGGTTTGTTTAAATATGCTGTAGCATACATACCTGGGCGGTACTATAGTTTGATTATTTTTCCCAGCGTCCTACTACACTCTTCGTGCTCCCTCTCCTGTAGCTTGCAGCAGGCGCCTTGTTAATTGCCGGCCCAAGTACAGTGTAGTGGAACCATAAGCCGTAAAAAGAACTGCCATTGAGCGCTGCAGCCTGGGAGCTTGGGGAGGCTTTAAGATGGGTGATGCCGGTTTTAAGAGACCATTAGGCTGGGTCAATGGCACTTCCCCGGCATTTCCCCTGTGCTTTAGTGGTGCCAGGCGCGCACATTGCCTGTGTCACAGGGCCGCAGATTATGGTGCATCATCACCGGCTAAGTAAACTTGTAATTGCCGTTATTGACCCTAACGCACATTATTGTAGCTTCAGTCTCATTTTAACCCAATTCTTTTCGATGCCCGCTAAGTTGTTTTTGTGTGTGTGTGTGTGTGTGTGTGTATGCGTGTGTATGCACGTGTGCATGTGTGTGCGTGTACGTGTGTGTGCGTGTGCATAGTGTGTGTGTGTGTGTGTGTGTGTGTGTGTGTGTGTGTGTATGTATGCGTGCATGTTTTTTCCAGTCCCCCTTCAAAGAGACTTTAAACTGAGATTTCAAACCCAGTTTTCCAGGCCATTACTCCATGCCACCGCACAATGTCTGCATCACTATGGGCAAAGCAATAACGAGGGCATAGCTCATTATGACAAGTTTGCCACCACTACTTTCAAACTGCTCCTCGTCGCCTCGTCTCATGGCGTTGCATTGCACAGCATCTTGCAGCATCAGCAGGATCGGCGCACATCAAGAGGGCATGTTTAATTTGGACAGCATTTAGCAGAAGTTTTGTGGCCGCCCCATTGATCACAGTCACTGAAGCAGAGACTGATTGAGAGGTTAACCCAACCGCTGTCTTCAACTTTAAAAAAAAAAAAAGACATGCGTTTCATCGACTTTTGTAACTGTGCTAGCAGCTGTGATTTGAAGAAAAATGAAGGGGGAAAAAATGATTCAGAAGTTTGGATTTTTTGTGAAAGTGTAGAAGTTTTGATATCAGATTAAATGTTGTGGTACATATATTGTGGTTTTACATATTGTTGATATTTTTGCAGGCATGGTTTGGCACAAGTTTCTTTCTTGGAAACATTAATTCACCTTTGGTGAAGTTTGGAGTTGGAAGATTTTAAATCTGTTGCATGTGGTCGCTTCAGAGTCCATTATAATTTATTATATTTGCTGCATTTCGTCAGCATCTCTGCCAAAGCTGTTGCTCGCTGTTTTTTTCTTGGCCTCCAGTTTCTCCATCCAGGCAATGCTGCCTGGAAGTCCCAAACTAATCTCTAACCCTAACCACAAAATCTAACCCCAAACTATTCCTAAACCCTAATCCTGAACCCCAACTACAGCATAACAACTACCTAACCCTTGTTTCGGTGGTGGGACCGTTGGCATGCTGCCTGAAAGGCACAGTTGAGGGCAAAAACACCAAAGAACAAAACTATATACAGGTGTCCTATCTTTTTGAGTTTTTCCATAATGTTGCATTAAGTCGTTAACCGGCACTTCATAATGTGTCTGGGTTAATTAAAGAGAGTGGAACTATTTATTTACCTTAGGGACATTCTATCACACCCAGATTGTATTCTTTCTATAAACCGATCTTGTATGGCATACCTTTTGGCTTTACTAAAGAAAGAAGCTAAAAAAAGTATCTGGTAAGTACTCCAGTAGCCAGTCTCTACTTTCCATCACAGAACCACATGACTTTGTGTTGTCACAGAATGTCAGAGGTGAGAGATATTCAGAAGCTGTAAAAAATATTGCTGACTTGCATAGTAAGCAGTAAGAGCCATCCATAATCTGCCACATTTGAGAGACGCTGTCGGGAGGGCTGTTCGACATTTGCAGCTGAAGCAGGAAGTGCTAATAGCCTTAGCTGGACTTCACATGGTCATAATTCTTAAAACGACGAAGACTTGCCAAACACACAATGGCTTATTGTTGACCATTTGTCTTACTACTCAGTTACTTGGTGCCAGTAGTTAACACAATGCAGGTGTATGGAGGTAATTGTTGTGAAGGCTGCTCATTTTCCAGTATGCTTCATTCACACTTACCCGAGTTTTGGATGGAATATCCAGATTGAATATTAATCTCATTAGGTATTTGTGGGAAGCATTTTGATTGTAGTATATGATGTTTGATGTGCAAATTCAATTCCTTGAATGGTTTACTTTTGATTGATCTAAATTAGCCATTGAAATAGCCAATGAAAAGGTGAGGTTTTTTTCAGTTTATGTTAATACAGAATGATTCTTTTGTTTTAACAAAAAAAGACCTTTACACACAGCTCATACTTGTGTCTGTACCGTAAAAGTCGTCTTTACTATGGATAAATGTTGAGAAGAAATGTAGAGGTGAATTACCAGATTTTCAAAAACCATCTTTGTGTATCGTTGTGAACAATATACAATTACGTAGCAGTCACATTATGATATTGCTTTAATGAGACACGGTTAAAGCCACTTCCTGTATTTTCTGCACCACAATTCCAGTAATTTATGTCCGTACAATACCATGATTTATCCTCAACAGTGTTATTACAGCAAGACACCGCTTAGAATTAATTTATAATCGGCTCTGAATATTTAAAAATATATCGTCTGAAAGAACTGGTGTGTTTCTTGCATAGAAAGAGAATGGTCTTTTTAAACAGTGGAATTCCCTCCTGGGCTTTTGAGTCCACTCAGATATGAAAAGGATGCTTGTATTCATCCGCTTGCATCAGGCATTAGAACTGAAAAGAGCTATCACAATCCTGGCCTCATAACGTGCACTGTTCCTCACTATTGGTTTGAAAAGTCCATAATACATAATAATGACTTGGTCACTTGGACAATGGTCATGAACAATGAACTTATAAAAGGGGCCATGCATTAAAGGGCCATTGGCTGCTTAACACCAGCAAAATCAGATATGTATATACACCAAGAGACTAGTGCACAAACAGTAAAATCAGGGTACTTGTGGAATTTCAGGGAACTGTTTTTTGATGGAAGGAGGTGTTGAAAGTCAGAATATTCCAGTCAGTCAAAGAGTCTGTTCTGTTCTGTTTCTTTTTCACAGTTAAGTAGAAAATTGCATTTTAAACCCAACAGAATCAAAGCTCTGAGCATTATGAAGAGTGAAATCTATACAACCACTCTCAAGGTCATCTTTCACCACAGGCATGATGTGATGTATGTGGGTTACACACACTCTGCTGTCTTGACATTATTTTCTTGTTCATAAGCCTAGTGTAGCAGGCCTACTTGAATTGCTCAAGGCTTCAAGTGTCTGTGGGAGACTGTAAGGATTTTGTACTGTACTTAGCAGTGCTTGGCTTAGTCCCGGCCCCAGTGGTCATTCTCTGATCCTCTATTAACATCTGAATGACCCTCCTGCTATCATGACCTTGTGTCATTTGTCTTCTCCCTCTCAGAAGAGAGCACAGCCGCTGCTGCCTCTGCTGCATGAGGTCTTGTTTGACCTCCTTTCTGGTCTAAAGAGGTCGTTACTGAGAGTCGCTGGTAGTAACCTACCTTTCAACACATAGCCCACAGTGTTGTGGACGCAAGCCATGAAAATCCCCTATGAGATTCACCATCTCAACCATGGCCCATTAATTAATTACTGTACACCATTTTTCAGGAGACGCTGGACATGGCCCAGCCCGTTGTGACCAGTGTTGGTTTATGTAATGACGGCCAGAGTGTCTCAAGTCCTGGTGTACCTTTTACTCCCTTCAGGTCAGAGGAGATCATTAGACATTTACCAAGGTGGTTGTTGACAAGGAATCCCATCACCCAGCGGATAATGGCCTGCTTAAAACTGGCAAGTGACTACTGTAACTAGCTGTGTGCTTAGAGAGCTGCTCTCCAAAATGTCATTCTTGTCAAGTTCTGAATGAAATACCATCATCTGCTGGTAGTAATAGACTTCAATATGTGTGTGTTATGGGAGGGCTTTCTTTGTATAAAGTATACTTAGACATATTGGCAGACTCACAAAATATAATCAAACACTAAATTATCTATTGAACGTAAATGCTCACGTCTAATGTGTATGTTAAGTAGGCCTATAACACAATTGCAATACAGACCATGTAAATCACATATATGAGCAAATGAACCAAACTGCAAGTCCTGAAAACATAATGCAAATTACAAAATCATGCAGATAAATGTGTGTAATAAAAACAACTCTGATAAACGGTTTTCTTGAAGTTTATCAACCTTTATTCAATGAAAGGAAAACAAGACAGCAGTTCACCAGGCATTTCCTCTCTGCCACACTCTTACTGTTTTCATGGCAACCAAACATGTTTTGTAACCATAGTAACAGGTGCATCTCGACATCAGCCCGCAAGACGATGAGGTAGCAACGTTAGTGATGTCAGGAAATGCAAAGTGCAGTTGAAAATGCTGCAACAGCTATCAGATTTCAAGTATTTATCAGTGTTACAGAAACACGAGTGTGCTTAAGCACAAAGGCAAACCAGGGCTTTGCCCTATGTGTACCCAGTGGAATGTAAATATAAAGTCAGTGTTATCTGAAGGAGTTCATTATTAAGTCACCTTCTGAGACTCTCAACCCAGCTATGGACAATGCACATCATGTGGTGATTATACTGTGTCCTCATAAAACCTCCACACTTGGCAACAGTGACTGAGATTGATAAGCAAATAGGCCTACAGCATTTCAACTACACTACCCTACAAAGGCAAAGTACAGTAACTACATATTGCGTCATGTCAACTGAGTTTAGACTGAAAATAGTCTTTATTATATGTCCTTTATTTTGTGACAAAGCCTTATGGTCAAAAAGTGTCCTGTTTAAGAGATATTGTTCCGTCAAATTTGCAGAAACTACAATATCCAACCTACTAATTCCAAGGCTTAGAAGACATTTTTCTCAGTTTCAATGTTGGCATAGTTACTGCACTTTTCTTTGTATGGCAGTATACAGTACCATGTCCACTAGTGGCTAGCTACTGTATAATGATAAAGTTTGTATGTTAGCTTACTGTTAAACCAATAGGCTACAGGGTTAAGAAACAGTACAACTTAATTTCAAGGGGCCTACATACTGTGAGAGTGTCCTGTAACCAGCATCGGAATCACAGAGCATTAATGGCACATTATTGATGTTTATGAATGTTGCCGTAGTGCGTCATTTGTTTTTTTAGAATGTCAAGTTGACATTGCTTGGGTGTTCTGACATCCCAAAAGGACAACAGTCATAAACATCAATAATGAAGAACAACAGTCGTAAACATCAATAATGTGACATTAATGTTCCTGATTCGTCATGTCATTCTTATGATAACCTATTTGTTTACTTTACTTACCTTATGCTCATGTATCTTTTTATCAACCAATGTAGCGGTATTGCTTCAGCATCGGTGGTGAGAAGAATTATTGGACATTATGAAAATGACCACATAAATGGAGATTTCTAACTTAAACTTCTACCATTTAAAAAAGGGACTTGGAAAATAAGACATGGGGTGAGGTGCTTACACACAGAATGGGCAAATGAAAATGCATTACCTAGATTGTGATCTTACTGATCAGCAGCAGTGCTCATCATTTCATTTTCAGCAGAAACACTGCTGCAGTATGCCTTTTATAGGGAACCAATGGACAGGGTTTCCCCCATTACTTTTTTGTTAATACGGCCACCTTGACAACAAACATTCTTGACTATGTCCCCTGAAAAGATAAAGATTTTGTGCTGTGAATGTAATTTCAAAAGTTGCTTCACCGTGTATAGGGGTTTTCATATCGTGTATGAAACTGCACAACATAGCCTTTCCAATGATGATGGCGACATTTCTCTAATACCAGCCAACCACGCACCACCTTGACTAACAAAATTCTGCAGCAAACGCTAAATGGGACATTGCGAACCGAGCCTATGTCTTTGTGGAGAGGATACATCTCTTTATTTTGTTGCCTTTTAATACAGACGGGATGACCAGTGATCTGACTCGCTCACTTTTGCTGAAAAATCTCAACTACACTATAGCATCTCTATTACATTACCCAGAGTCTTAAAGAATGGATTACTGGTCATTGGTCAACCATGCTGGCAACAACAAGCTTATAACAATAAAGGCTTTGCACGAAGGGGTAAAATACATCTGTTTGTTGAGCGTCTAACCTACATTCCTGTGTTCTAGGTTCCAGTGAGGACCTGTGCTCCTTGGAAACGCATCTCTGTTAAATTAGATGTCAGCAGACTCGCCGTGCATGTTTACCCAGTGTTTTGCTTAGTGCACCAAGTGTGTGCACAACTGATATGTGTCCTGCATCGTGCCGTGAACTCTGCACAGCAGCCTTAGATTAGTTGTGGGCATCGCGGTGAAGTTGATAAATTGCGTATGAATGCGGCCGGTGCTGCTGGTTTGACGGTGTAAGTCTCATTAATAACATTAGAACGTCAATGAGGTCCGAGCTGCTCAAAACCACTAGAGATTTTTCTTGAATTATTAGAGCCATAATGGCCTCCTCTTTGGAAAAAAGTGCTTTGAACTCATGTGTAAAAATGTCCGATAAATATGCACAGGAAAGGCATGCCATGAAGTATGCCATGCCACGAAGACATGCGTGAAGCGAATCAGTAAATGCCTATTGCCTGCTTCCTTTTCCAACCCCTTCTTTTGCTCCATCCTTCTATTCTGACCTGGACTTTATTGGAAGGTAAACAGTGGTAAATGATGTCTATTTGGCTCTCAAATCTCATAGGTGGAGAGCTTATACTCCTCTTTAAGCGTCTTATGTTCTTTAAACTAGGATTATGTCACCAAAATACAAGCATTCAAACATGAATATTGCATCAGCCTCTTTAACAGATTGAATACCGGCAATGTTTACAGAATTGTGTTATAGAATACCAGCATTCTACACCCTTTGTTCTCGCTTTTTTGTAGGGTAGTCACCAAATTTGGAAACAGACAGCGATATTGAGCTTGTTGTGAAAAATGCGCTGTCAGATTGTCACACGTTTTAACGGGGACCAGTTGGATTAATAATATAACACTGGTACAGGCACTTTGCTTTGTTTTGTGTTGTTCTTATCCTGACTTGACACCTCTCCTAGTACGTCGGCTAATCAAAAGCATAGGCTAGGCATAGGCATCATTCACTTCCATATCTAGAACTTCACACAGCAAAGTGTCTCTCTGAGTCTGTCTGCACAAGTAGCCTAATGTCTTTGCACACACAGAGAAGGTGAAACATATAAAACAGGTCCTGAGAGTAATATACACCAACCCTAACAACAAATCCCAACAAACCGATGCTTAGTGTAGCCTATCAATATGTGAGATGTAGCCATGCATGCTATTAGGTCCTGGCTGCTCCCATACAGAAAGCTCAACATGGGGGCCAATCAAAAACAGAATAAATAATTCAATTTATCTGGCCTGCGATCAAACTTATATGTCCATAGGTATTAATCCTATCACAGTTTGGGTGCAATTTGGATCCAAGGATCCGGTAAGGATCTAGCCCCAGAAAGTTTAGATACTCAGCCAGACACAATATAAAATTGCTCTCTCAGTGTTAATTGCATGAAGGACACACTATAAAGTGCCATATTGGATGCCGACCGTACTAGTAAGTAAACAACATACAAGCACGATTTTTGTGTTTAACAAGACAGCAGCATCACAGATCCCCAAGGTATACGGCTACAGAGAGAGTAAGGACATCAATGCAGGGTGATCATCACGTGACGCAGGGCTCTAAATTCACTTTTTTCATCACCAGCCAAAATGGCTAATAGATGTTAACCTCACTAGCCCCACTCACTCTCATTAATGGGTAGAAGTGGCTACTAGTAAATTGGTATTTTCTAATTTCTAATTTTACCAGCATTTGGCTGGTTGGCTGCTGTTTAGAGCCCTGACGCGATGTAATCAATGCAAGGTTAGTCAAGTCAAGTCAAGTCAAGTAGGTTTTATTGTCAATTTCTTTACATGCATTGGTCATACAAAGAATTTGAAATTACATTTCTTGCTTTCCCATACAGACATAGACTAATTAAGGTAAGGACATAGACAGTATAGACATAGACAGTACTTATACATGGACTTAAGACAGTATGGACATAGACAGTGCTCATACAGACATTTAAAGTGCAAGACTGGACAACAGAAGACTTGTAGAGGACATACATTAAGAGGTATTTGTTGTGTTTTTGTGCTTTTCCTAAAAAAAGTCCTTTATAGCGTTCTGACATGGTAATAGTAGCATTTTGAAGAAAATAAATATAAAAAGGTCTGTCAAGTACACCAGCAGCAGTGTGTGTGTGTGTGTGTGTGTGTGTGTGTGTGTGTGTGTGTGTGTGTGTGTGTGTGTGTGTGTGTGTGTGTGTGTGTGTGTGTGTGTGTGTGTGTGTGTGTGTGTATGTGTTTAGTGCAGGTAGAAGGTGCGGTGTGCGTCTTGTGTGTGTGTGTGTGCACGCAAGTGTGTGTGTGTGTGTGTGTGTGTGTGTGTGTGTGTGTGTGTGTGTGTCTGTGTGTGTGTGTGTCTGTGTGTGTGTGTCAGTGTGTGTATGTTGGGTTTAGTGCAGAAAGTGCAGTGTGCTTGTGTGTGTGTGTGTGTGTGTGTGTGTGTGCATGTTTTGAGTTAGTGCAGGTTGAAAGTTCAGTCACAAGTATAGTAGTGCAGGTGGAATGTTCAGTCGCAGATATGGTGGTGGGGGATGGGGAGGGGGGGTTGTCAGTGGCCTTGCTGGCTAGAGGCTGACAGTGGGGGGGGGCGGGGGGGGGGGGGGTTGTCAGTGGCCTTGCTGGCTAGAGGCTGACAGTGGAGGGAGAGTGGGTTGAGTGTTCAGCATCTTGATCGCTTGGTGCATTGTGCTGCTCGCCAGCCGGGTGGTACGGGAACGGAGGCGCCTGTACCTCTTTCCAGAGGGCAGGAGGCTGAACAGTTTGTGTGCAGGGTGGCTTGTGTCTTTGATGATCATCAGTGCTTTCCGGGTGAGGCGTGTGGTGTAAATGTCCTGCAGGGAGGGTTACAGGTTAGGCTACTGTATGGTTACTGTTCTTGGATTAGTGCTGAGACATTGGCATTGCGATTAAAATGTCCAAACCATGACACAAGCTTTTGACTGCCATTTTTGTCATTTATATTTTATATATTTATATATTATATTCATCACAGACCTACCAAAATCGCATATATTATGCATTGAAGGGTGTTGATTTGAAATGTAATGTTTAAACGTAAAAAAGTATTTTTACCATCTGGTACTCAACGCATGGGCGTGAAATACGTGCTATTACATACTTGATATTCATTGTGTTAATATCACATTCATGATTTGTGCTTTATGGGGCTATTTACAATAGGCTGTCAGGTATTCTAGAACCAGCCTCGCCGATCACCAGACTCATAGCTGCCTCTTATTGTATTGCTACACTCCTGTTCTGGGATACATTTAATTCTGTGTCACCTATTCCTATCAAATGACACATTTTCTAATGCAATTCTTTTTGTCCAAGGTGCCCCTAACTGGCCTGTACAAGCGGTGATGTACTGTCCACTATAACCAACACCAGGACAATTTCAAGACATTAGCTGTGGTATGGGAGAGTGCGCCCGTCTGGGGGAGACTTTGGCACAAGACTGGCATGTGCCCTCTCTCTCTCATGCTCTCTCATGCTCTCTCCGTCTCTCTCTCTCTCTAACCCCCCCCCCCGTTTCCTTTTGTTGACAGTGTCCTGGCCGCTCAAGGACAGTGTCATCCGGGGGCGGTGCTCTGAATGGTAACTGGGTCTTCCCGCATCTGCGTTTGGCAAGTGACACTGCTCCCAACGATAGCCATTTACCTAGAAAGACAGGAAAAGGGATGGAGGGACAGAGAGGGAGAACAAGAGGGAGGAAGGGAGGAAAAGGGGCAGGAGGAGAGAGAGGGAGGGAGAGAGAGAGAGAAGACATGAGACCACATGCTCAGCCACAGCGGATTTGTCATCGCTAAGCTGTCTGAAGCAATCTGTGCCATCCATCACGATAAAACATTAACGGATCACATTTTGCTTTAACAGCATTTAATTGCACATAGAAGAGGGGGAAAAAACTGACACCAGTAAACCGCTGCCCCTTAGAACTTTGTGACCTTGCGCCACAAGAAGCAGCATACACATCTATATACATCGTCTTTATTGCAGTCAGACACTGTATGATGTACATGTGCACGTCTTTATTGCACCTGATAAATTTTGCGCTAGAATATAAATGTCAAGCGCGCACAACAACAATTCAGTGTCAGTTGCAATGTGGCAAGAGCCAACACGTGCACGGAGCCATTTCAAGCAGGAGCAACTTAAATGAAACATAACAAGACGACTTCGGTATAAACAGGATGGATAGGAGCAGAACCAGATGCTCACAGCTTGCCTGAAGAGCCTGAGATCCTTTACACATACAGTAGACAGGAGAGCAGTTTACGTGTGTGTGTGTGTGTGTGTGTGTGTGTGTGTGTGTGTGTGTGTGTGTGTGTGTGTGTGTGTGTGTGTGTGTGTGTGTGTGTGTGTGTGTGTGTGTGTGTGTGTGTGTGTGTGTGTGTGTGTGTGCATGCATCTGTCCTGCATAATGCAAAGTTATTGTGGGGACTCTCAGAACACAGAGCATCTCTGAGTCCACATTTACCCTACATTTACCACACAGGCCGTAAAACAAGGAAGGTCTAAACCACAGAAGCAAGCTTATTACATTTTAGTTTTCTAACCTCTTGTCATCATTCACTCCTCACTGGGGGGATGTCGGTGGAAAAGGTCTTTTTTCCTCCCCCTCATTTCATTTGTGGG
>NC_085870.1:44567453-44654953 GCF_034702125.1 Engraulis encrasicolus | reverse complement strand
GGGGAGGGGTCGGCAAAAGGACACGAGCCGAGAATCAAACCCGGGTCAGCCGCATGGCAGGCGAGTGCCCCACCGGATGGCCATGGCAGGGCCTCACTGTATGAGAACTAAACAGTAGCCTAAACCACATTGGACAATAAAGTCCTCATTGTGTTCAACCTCACAGTGATTTATGTAGAAAAATATGAAACCATGTATTGATCACTCCTTGTGCATAGGTATGTGTAAAGCTAGTGTTGTGACGGGATGCCACTTGGTCAATAGTGTGCATAATCTCTCCCTTTATTCCATTGCCATCTATAGTTGATGCGATGGGCTTCTTTGGAATGCCTGCTTCTCTGATGTATTACATGGACATTCATTCTTTGTTCTTGAGGATTGAGTTTGGCCTGCTTTTATAACTAAGAAATGATGGTATCGCTTTCCTATTCAACAATTTTATTTTACCCATACAGACAATACAGCAGGTGTTATGATGACCAACTGAATCCTATTAAAAACAAGGGAATGGATTTTATAGTGCGGCAGCTACAGGCATCAACACAAATGGTGATCAACGAGACACAAGCGATAGAGTTCAACACAGATGTCCAGAGTTGTGTTGGCAATTATGAAGTGTAAACTACTGGCACCACAATGACGCTGCTAAGGTTGAAATGTTACCCTGAGACCCTAAAACAAATTAATCTACCCCATCTGAGATGCTCCGGTTACTGCCCCTCTCACTTAGAACTCAGACCTCTTCTGAGACGCATCAGATAGTGAAGGATTGGAACGGGAAACTGAGCAAGGGATATCTTACCCCTCAACGTAAACTAGTTGCATTTTGTGTTCACCATTGCGGACCTCCTCCATTCGGAAGGCTCCCTAAGTATATCTGCAACTGTTGATTTGAATTTGGACAGGTGAAACACCTCACAACCCAGCCTTTGGGAACTGGAACTCAGTCAGGATATAAATTGTTCAGCATGGTGTTGTACTACATTTTGAACACACTCTATTTCCCGGCACTGCTTCATAGTAGGCCTATTAGAATTGTTGTTCATCCTAACCTTGTTATGTTGTACGTATACTTTTAACCATTGCCTGATTATTGAGGAAAACTGTATAAACAAAAACAAAACAGAAAAGTGTGCTGCATTCAGATGTGTGTAAATAAGTAGACATACTTTTACAGATGTAATTACAACACAATCTTACATAGTTTATAAACACTGTACACATGATCGCTTCGTCTTTTACTTTCGACTAGTATCTAGTAGACTAGTAGACTAGTATCTGGGGATCTCTGACTAGTTTGCCTTTGGTGAAATAGACTGGAGTTGGAGTTGGGAACAGCGGGAGTGTCCAACCTGCTTGGCAGGTATACAACAGGAATGTCTCAAGTAGAAACACAGATACGCACAAACAAGCGTTACACACACGTCCACAAACACACACGTTCCACTGCATGCACGCAGGGACGCACACACACACACACACACACACACACACACACACACACACACACACACACACACACACACACACACACACACTTTTAACGGTACACACCCCCGCACACACACACTCCCCTGGTAAATCAAGCTTATCTTCTCTCCTGACAGCCGGCATGGGGTAAAAATATTCCTAAATGTACTGATAACAATAGCTGCAACAGTGTATAATGTCTCCAATTACCAGCCACAGCCACACACACACAGATAAATCTCTTTATTCGCACAGAGGAGTAATTGCACTTTGACAGACTGTGTACTAACTGTACACAGTATATTGCTTTCATAGTGACCGTGGGGTCATGGCACAAGTGTTTGCGGTCGAGTTGTTCCCTGCTCTTCTGATTCAGCAAAACAAGTGATCACCTATTAGTTTAGTTTGAGCGCTTTTCCAGTCTGTGTTGGCATGTTTGACTTTTTGGCAAATGTGCATGGCAAATGTACAGCATAAATGGCTGACATAAAATATGACCAAATATTTAGGGTTCTGTGTCATTTGCTTTGTCAAAGCAAGCTAGGTAGCCAATTATTTTTATCCTCTTTGGTCACCCTGAAGAATTGAAGCGAAACTGTCGCTGTATGGAATGAGAGACAAGACTGCCCACTTCAAACTCCAAACTCACTTAGGTTACAACCCATGAAGGACAGGGGAGGCCGATTCAGAAGTGCCTTTCTCGCTTTTAACAAGTTGATGATCCACTGAAACAAGTTTGGAAACTATTTGAAGGTTGAAAACCCCTCTACCAAGTGTTACTTTAAGTAAACTGATCATGTGTGCAACAGCATGAGATTTGAGGTGTGTGTGTATGTGTGTGTATATTTTTCCCTGCCCGGTTATTGGTAGAATAAAATGTGTCACATGGGAAGGCCAGGTGCAGATTAAGTATAGTCTAATAGCCTCCTTGGCTATCACTATCTTTCATTTCCCCCGGAGATTCATTCCCCTTGATGTGTGCACTTTACGGTTTTAAACTACAGGCTTGGTGTAATGTTATGTAAGGAGAGTCCCTTTACTGTGTAAGAGGACTTGAGGAGGAATCTGTAAACTCTCTCCTCCAGCCCTCTGCCTCGACTATAGGGGGGAGGGGTCTGTCTGTACCACTCCTTAGCCACTGGCACTCTGCTATACAGTCTGTCTAATGTCTTTAGGTTTTTTTTCTGTTCTACATTGTTTTCCTCAGCTAATGTTGACATTAGTGACAGAACAGAAACAACACCAAAGTAGTTTACTGTGTATACTCCTAAATGTTTTCAAATGCATGTTCAGTGTCTCAGAATTTTCCTCACCTTTTATTAATTTATTTATTTTATCTAGAACTGAGGCTACCTAGGGGTATGCCACTATTTTGGGGCTTAATACAGTTAAAATTGTTTGCTGGGGTTTATAAAGGTGGTTAAGTGTTTTATTTTTCATGTTAAGCGTTGTCTTGCTTTAAGACAAGTTAAAAGAGGGAGTATGTAGCTAAGCTAGTGAAAGTCAATGGATCACAGCATGTAGCATGCTACACGGATCCATTGACTTTCACTAGCTTAGTGACATGGTATTGTAAACCTCAATTAATAAGGAACCTTTTTACAGTGTTTTCTCTTGTGCAATTCACTCTAACATCTTATCAGGACTACTATAGCCCTACCTTTATGTAAATATATGTTAACTGACAATGAGTATTATTATAGGTTTTATTATTATAGGTTTCATCATCACTGGCTTTCAGCTATGTGCGTCAAAAAAGTCCCACATAGCCTAAGCGTACTGTTTCAATAAGTTCTAGCCTATCAAAATGTCTTCTTTCAAAAGCAACCAACATCACTACCAATATGGGAATAATTTGCCTAATTAATAATTACAATGTAATAAAAATAATAATAGGCCTAATAATAATAATAGGCATAATAATAATGATGATGATAATAATAATAATAATAATAATAATAATAATAATAATAATAATAATAATAGACCTACATTATTAGTTCTACTGTATATAACGTTACAACTTTAGCTGTGCATTGAATGACACGTTTTACTGTAGCATGTTATATAATTATTATTATTATTATTATTATTAGCCTATTATTGCTATTGTTATTGTTATTATAATCTCTGATTAGAAAGACAAAACACTGTTACAGCATCCTTTGGTTTTTCTTCCATTGCCTGTGCTCTCCTCCTCTCTTCCTTTCTCACTACACAAGACTACAGCTCCCGGCTGCTGCACTGCTCTTCTAGCGCCGCGCGCATGCAGCCTGTTCCCGGTGAACTCTGGATGAACCGCCGCGGCGGCAATAAATCAATTTTTACTCCCCTCGCTCGCTACGCACACACCGTTAGCTCGCGCTGTCAAACCATTACAATGTCTCTCTGTGAGGAGGAGGCCGTCTCGGCAGCACCCAGCAGCAGCATCAATACACCAGGAAAAATGAAGCCAAAAGGAAAGGCAGGGCGCGATTAAGGAGGAGTATAGCCTATATATATATATATTTATTTATTTTAAATCTCACACTCGCGAATATCGGATATTGCAAGACCCACAGCAACGCTAAAAAAACCCAGTGACGCTTAGCGAGAGATTAGAAATAATAAACTCATAATTTCTGTGCACAGTTATTTATCTGCATGCCGCTACACTTGGTGGAGCTGTTCAAACTCAGTAATTAGCCATACAGCCTATACACCCCAACCCCATCCATGTCTATGGGATGACTTTGAGAGGGCAGATCGGATGAGGGAAGGCAGGGAGGCTGGCTGGCTGGGGAGATGTGAATGGGTAAGGTACAGGCTGGGGTAGGATCCATGCATACAAATGGCCTCGTCTCGGCGGAGTCAGGCCAAGATTTATGACTCCACCGCCTTCTGTTGCTGTAAACAACGCCGAGTTTAAAAAAAAATGGAGAGGCGAGAGAAAAAAGGGAAAAAAAGATGGGGTCGACAGAGCATAGACGATTCCGACAACAGCGTGTAGCAAAATTTCACTGGTTGAGCACGTTCCTGTTCACACATTTACATGTGATCATAGCCATATGAAAAAAATAGACACGGTTAAGAGTTCAAATCACCGGGTCCGCATTTTCGTCCGCATAATCACAATTCGGGGAAACTAATCATGCTCAGTATGGTAATTATCCCATATCTACATATTTGCTCCTGATTAATAAATAATCACATGGAGCATTTTAATTAGGCGAGTTAGCCTACTCCGTTATATTCCTTTGCTGTAATATTTTACCATGCATATTGCGCTATCCTCTAAAATGTTAATGTAATCTTCTACACAAGCAGGAATTTCCTCAGGTCTGGGGGCCTGGTTCCACAGTGGGCATTATGATCAGCAGTATGCAGTGGTCGAGTTGTAAAATCAAAGCAAGGGGGATGATCAGAGATGGATTGTGATTATTGGGTGTTTGGGGCTTTCTCCCCCGAGAACATTTTGAAAATGTTAAAAGTGCAATTTTAACACAATATGTGAAGAAGGGATGCCTGTTTTAGAGGGGGATGATTTTTTGACCACTTTCATTGAAAATCATCCCCCTACAACTCGAGCCCTGGTAGTATGACTAAAAAAGCAAGTAGGGCCTAATAGTCTGTGGATTGGTCCAGGGGTTGTTTGAAGTAGAACTGATGTTCTCTTGGACACATTCAAACATAGGTTATGGCTCTATATGCTTTTGAAGAAGATTAACAACTTCATGTCATACAAACAAGTGCACCTCTAAACACAGAGCCCATATTTGCAAGAAGGCATAAGCGAGTAGGCCTAAGTATAAATAAGTAACAATCAGAGGATGGCTCTTGGTCCTTCAGTGCTTCAAAAAACCATAAATGCAGCGGTCCCAGTTAAGGCAAATCATCTCATGCTTATATGCAGAACAGCGAACATCTTGATGTGAGGCTCTGGGGAAGCATTGGAGATGTGGAGATGTCTAACATAGACTTAAGTTCTGTAACTATTAAAGGAGTGTAAAACTGCTGCAGTCCAGAAAGAGAAAAAAGTTTAGTGAACTATGTGGACCCATACAAAAACTACACTTCTCCCACACCAACACCTGCCATGCATTGGAGCGGACATACACAGGTCACGAGTTGTAGGGGGATGGGGGAGGAGGGTAGTGGGCTCCCTCCCCCCCCCTCGAAAACAGGCATCCCTTCACATATTGTGTTAAAATTGTACTATTAACAACTACATTTTCAAAATGTTCTTGGGGGTAAAACCCCCAAACCCCCAATAATCAGAATCCTTCTCCGACCATCCCCCTTGCTTTGATTTTACAACTCGACCACTGGACATACAGGAATGTCTATCATTAAGTCACTCTACTATCCCTCACATAAGGAGTGTGCTCCATACGATGCACACATCGTACTGTGACCCCTGTATTGTGATGCATATCAGCTACAAGTTTTTGGCAATGCCCAGTAGAGAGAAGTCTACACACTTACTTGTATTTAAGAGTAAAACATGATCAGTAGCGATATTATATTTGTAGATATATGTTATACATAATCTTTGTTGGTGTTGTCCTCTTATATGTTATGGTGTTGCAACCTCCCTGTCTACGAGACACATTTCTCCTTTGTGGAGACCAATAAAGAAACCTAACCTAACACTGTTAAGGATTTCAAAGGCAGCAATACATTGTAACTGAATTGTAACTGCAAATCTGAGTTAATATCCAACATAAGGAAAGTATTATTTGGGTATTCTTTAAAAGTGCACTGTGTAAGATGGTGGCCAGACTAGGTATTGCAACTATGCTGTTCATGTAAACTGTGCTGCATATTGCCAAATTTCTTCTTTTCATGAATATTTAAACAATAAACTGATATTTACGAATGTGCATAGCGCATTCTGCAGCTAAAAATGGCTATTTCTGGAAATTCAAAATGGCGGACCATGGAGAAGATCCCCTTTTTTATGTATGAAAAGTGCAATTTTTCCAATGAACACTTACAATTTGATAATGGTGGTAAGTATTCATGAAAAAGGTAACATTTGTGAATGGGAAGGATGACTTCTGGAAATAAACTACTAAACATTTTACACAGTGCACCTTTAAGATGTTTGCAAAGTAATGCAACAATAGGGGGATATGTGTATTGTCTTGAAGGCCATGTTTCAGTATACTCTTGTACTGAAACATTTCATACTGTGACCCCGTGGTGTTATGTAGGCTATTGTATTGTGTGGTTGTTGGCAATACCCAGCTCTACCTCATATGGGTAACAGGCAACACTGTACATTTCATCTGGTCTGATAATGCATTTCTCAGCCTTGTCACTTAGCATAAGCAGTCTGATGACATGTTACAAAAACATGAAAAGGTGCTATACGCAATAATTTCAGGGCAACTATATGCTTGATTGCCATTACTGGGTATCGGCACTTTGTAGTGTCACAGTAGTGAATTACAATGTTAAGCCAGCTTGGTAAAGCCAAACCCTTATGTGGTCATAGTTTTGATCATTTTACTAACTTTCACTATTGCGGAAGACACGCCTGCTGCGTACCAATCCTGCATTAAGACAATTCACCTTATTCACACAACAGTCCTGATATGCCACCGGTGATACTCAGACATGTCAACAAATGAATTTAACCGGAGTAGGGGAGACAATTTTTTTGCATTTGACTGTTACTCAGAAAGAGTTTGGATTAGGCCAATGTTTTTTTTTTGTACAATTAAATCGCTTTATTGTCTATCCCATTGAGATAAATAAGACCAAAAAAATGTTCTCCACAATTTGTACCAATGAAAGGACTGCAATGGGGGTGGTCGTGATATGTAACATCCGTACTCCATTATTAATCAAATGATCATAATTTGAAAATAAAAATGTTATTTACAATAATATTTCAGTGTTGTGTATTCATCACCTTTGGTCAGGTGCACTTTAAATGTCTGTATGATCAATGTCTACGTCCATACTGTCTATGTCCATGTATGAGTACTGTCTATGTCTATACTGTCTATGTCCTTACCTAGATTAGTCTATGTCTGCATGGGAGAGCAAGAAACGCAATTTCAAATTCTTTGTATGACCAGTGCATGTAAAGAAATTGACAATAAACTTGACTTGACTTGACTTGAGGTGGCAATTTAACATGATACTTAGAATACAATTGTTACACGGGAAGCTATTTCCATGTCTGTCATTGCTCCAACAGAAGGTCACGTCCTCAATTTGAAGGTTAACTTGCCAAAATCACAGGATCTTAAGAACCTGGGGAGCTACAAGTGTAACTGTTCCGCTTCCAGTCAGTCATGATAGAATATTATGCTAGCGGCTAGCCAATCAAGCTCAACAAATTCAGTGAGAACAGCACAGCAAAAGGAAAGGTAAGGGGGAAAAATATGTTCATGCCATCTTAATAGTTTTTAAAACGAATCCCAGAACACTTAGTTGGGCATCCAACTAAACATGTACACTGAGAGAGTAATCACTGTAACTTGTTTATAATTGGAGAAAAATTACATGTTGCAGCCATTCATCCCCCTGTTGCAACTGTCCCAGGTCTCCCGTAGTGTAGCCAGAATAATTCCGATTTTAATAACAGTGATCAACAGTGTGCTGGATATTATTGTTTTGCTTTTGTTAATGGGACCAACCTTTTACAATATTTGGGATTTGACTGCAATACCAGTTTTGTGATAGGCTTACTGTACGCTATACCGAAAGCAAAGAGTAGTAGAGTAGAGCAGAGTAGTGTGTCATTTATTGATCTCAGGGGGAAATTAAGGTGTCCAGTAGCATACATATATACATAAATACATAAGACATAACACACAGACATTACACACATCCTTACACATACATTAACCATGTATAGCTCACTCTTACATACATACAGTTCTCTCTCTCTCTCTCTCTCTCTCTCTCTCTCTCTCTCTCTCTCTCTCTCTCTCTCTCTCTCTCTCTCTCTCTCTCTCTCTCTCTCTCACACACACACACACACACACACACACACACACACACACACACACACACACCAAATTATAAAGTGTCCACAGTGTCACATGTGTCTTAGCTGAGTGTCACAGCAGCCATGTGTTCATTTCTACTATCATTACAAGCCTCTATCAACAATGAGGTGGGAAAATAATTATTACAAGTTTTTCCTCATCAAGTTGTTCCTCATTGTGAAATTCACCTTCATGAAGGTAGTCACGTAGTCTTAAGTGCAAGTTCTGTCTTGTCAGAGACTTTTGTTACTAGAGGCCCATTACTTCAAACGGCTTCAAAATCACTGTTTTGTTGACTGCAAACACTCTCTCTCTCTCTCTCTCTCTCTCTCTCTCTCTCTCTCTCTCTCTCTCTCTCTCTCTCTCTCTCTCACACACACACACACACACACACACACTCTCTCTCTCTCTCTCTCTCTCTCTCTCTCTCTCTCTCTCTCTCTCAGTGTCTCTCTCGCTCTCTCTTTCTCTCTCTCTCTCTCTCTCTCTCTCTCTCTCTCTCTCTCACACACACACACACACACACACACACACACACACACTGGAATGAATGACAAGAAAGATTGAAATGAAAGAAAAAAAATGCACACATGTACCGCTGGTGCGGGCGCCTTCACGCACGCGCGCACGTAGTGGAGAGGGGAGGAACATCTGCTGTTCTCCGGAGTTTGAATAAGAGAGCGATGAGATTTATAGCACGTCGCCATTGAGAATACCCTCCCTCCTCTGTTCAATAGTCAGGCGACCTCTGTTTCAACTCTGCGAGGCTGCTACCATGGGCGTTGATACATATGCGGCACATACGCTTAGAAGCTTTGCCCTGCAAAACTCAGGTCTCACAGCCTTTTTAAACCCCAAAGACGAAACCTATTCAACAAAAGAATAAAATCCACGTGACAGAGATGCTCATGCGAATGCTGCAAACCAATATTATATAGAATACACAGAACATGCGTATTCATGGTTGTCCACAGACCTATCTTGTTTTGTTTTATTTTCCCCTCTCCTTGGAGACTCTTGCCAGTACTATGTGAAAAGGGAAGGGCGGGCGGACCTAAAAACGTGCTTTAAAACAGCGCCATAAATCAATGTGTTGGGAAGGAATGTTGTACTTGAAACTATTCCAGACATCGCCGGGGTTTACCAACGGGCTTTTTGCAAGCATGGTTTTGTAATGCATGTGTCTAACTATAGCCTATGGACTGTGCAGAACTTAGATTTTTTTTTTTTTTTTACAGGATGTTCGATTTGAAATTTTTAAAAATGGCGTCAAGACAAACATCTCCATTATTTCTGGACTATGCCAGGCCGTAGACACATATGTCTGTAGGCCACCCTCCCAACGTCTGGTCAAAAGCCCAGTGTGGCAGTGGATGTCACCAATAAAGGGGTCCCTAGCGCTTCCTCCGTTTCCTCTCGCCTCCTCGAGTGTCCCTCCTATCTCAAGTAGGGTCGTGACCTCCCTGCTCGCCAGACACCAAGTCACAAGTAAACACTTCATTGCTTCTACAAATATTTATCGCCGTCCTGCAAACCGAGAAAAATCGCAAGATTTGCACTTAACCTAATACGGCAACTCAAACACATTTACGCCCTGGCACATTCAGACACACTTTAACGCGCGCGCGCGCGCGCGCACACACACACACACACACACACACACACACACACACACACACACACACACACACACACACACACACCATGGTGACAACTTTCAAGGAGACCAACAACAAATGCATTGGTACATTTCATTCAAGCTGATGTCAACAATTATGTACAAAAAATAACATATTTTCTCATTGTGTAGGCTACTCACTCATAATAGGTGTATACGCACAATAATATTTTTTTCTAATGCATGTAATGTGCCGTTGCTGTAATACACAATACGTGAACGAGAGAAGACATTTAAATCTTGTTCTTATAGTCAAGATAATTATTTGCTGTTTGATAACGCAAATGGAAATATGATCTAATTTGTGTTCGACCAAACACCCCAAAGATGACAGATAGCATATTTCACTTGCACATACAGCTCTGGATGTAAATCGACGGATGCAAATAACAATCCATTTAGAAGTCAAAGGATGTAAAAATTTGGGCTATTCCAACTAATTGGGGTACCGTGTGTAGGCTATATGTCGAAATAACACTTTCCATTGAAATGTGTATCAGTTCTCGTGGTATATTTGCACCTACAGTTAGTCCTTAAATGCAATCTCTGTGATTTATTTATGGCCTATTGATTATTTCTGTGCATACGTAAAAACAGTTCCCCTAACTGTCTTATTGATCATGCAAAAAATTCCACGCGGACACAATTGCCATGGCACGTGATGTAGCCTACATTCCAAATTGAATTATCTTTCTAAAGTATTTCTAAGTACATTATACTGTGGTGAGAAGCAATGGCTAGTAGGCTAGTTGCCCTTTCATGCAAATACATTTAAATAAAATTAGGATCATGTAGCCCTAAATATGTGACATTCTATTATTAGGCCTGTGTGTTTTGGCTTCCGTACCATAGGCTACCACCCAGCTAAAGGCTCTCAACTGACAGCGCAAAAGGGCAATCCGTGTAGTGTGACGTGTCAGGTCTCCGGTTTCAGTGTGCAATCACCTCAATTAAAATCCATCAGCATGACACAGTCGGACGCCTTTACTAGTGTGCTGCGTTCGTGGCAGTTGAATGGGCACACAAAGGAGAGTGGGTGATTCACAAAACCAACATGCGATTAAAATCTGTGTGTTGACAAACTCAACCAACTGTTGTTGGTAATGTCAAGCACCATGGCTGCTTTGCTACGCAACATTCAGTAAATTACAACAAATATCCGACGGCCCGCGCCTGGAACGGCTCTCTGGTGGGCAATAGCGTCCAGGCATTGAATTCTATTTAGCTGCTTTTACAACTCCTTATTACACGCTGATGGATATGGAATAGGTAAAGACCACCGACAGCTTAAAATAAGCCATCAATGTTAGCTCCTGAGCATTCTTTGGCGCTGATAATACAATTAAATAAATAAATAAATGAGCCCAGACATTTTTATCTTTTGACAAAACTTAGGCCCAAGTAATGTTATGGTTTGTTGAATATGGTTTTGTTTCTATATTAGGATGTTATTTTTAGAAAAGAGCATTTAATGTATTGCGCACCCGTGTTGGTTTACTGCAATATTTGTTGTTAAACTGAGTTATATGACATGCTGAATAGTATAAATATTAAACAAACATTTCCGTAATAAACTTCTCCATGAAAAACCATGAAATCCTCCAAACCAAAACAAGCAAAATGTCGTCATAACATTACAACACACACACACACCCACACACACACCCACACACACACACAGGACTGGAGCGCACCCACATTCAAAACACACACTCCTACCCACATGCAATGCACCCTGATGTTGGAAGTCGAGTGCGCTTTTTAGTGTGTGTGTCACGACGACGTAAAGGTCGAGCCATGATGACATCCACCCAGTTGCCCAAAGGAGCTTGCCCTCTCCGTGAACTCCCAAGTCCTCTTTATCGCCTACTCGAAGAATTCAAAAGGCACCCCTAATTTCCACTTTCTGAACATGAGAGCGAAGAAGAGCGTGGAGAGAGAAATGTATAAGGGGAATGGAGACTGGCGTTTGCTTTTTGGTAAACATCAATGCGTTTAAGCAGGGCCTTAACATGCTTCATACTTATATTACATCCCCGCCCTTTTCTTCGATAAACTCACGACATGTGTATTTTTTAAACCGCAGCAGAACTGAGTGCATGCGTATTGAGTAGAGCAAGGACCGTCCTAGCCAAAATTGGCCTCCATGCGAGATAAGTTAAGTTGAAGTTGAAAGGTCAAAGCATGCTGTCATGCAAATCTGCATAGGCTACTGCTAGCACTTGTGTAGGTGGTCACATGTGGCTCGCTTGTCGCGAAAATGTCTAGTGTTTGGAAACATTATGAATATATTTCACTAACTCTCTAATGTCACCGTGTGTCTTTTTTTAGCCTCACGTTTCTACCATAAGACATAAACCATCTCAAGATTCCCTTACCAGTGCTACGATAATAAGAGGAACAATGCTATATCACAATATCACATTTGGAATTTGGCAAGAACGGTAACTGTATGGTTGGCCTAAAAACCAAGCTACTACAGCCCTATACGTCATAACCATTCCATCGACGTGTAGGTCTATTTATTTATTTATACATAGTTATTTATATACCATGACTTACAAATCACTTTTTCACATTGATCGTGATTTGATGATTTATGCTGGACTTTTAAGTGTCAGCATTAAATGCACATTAATCATACGTGGTTATTACTCATTAATAAACGTATCAATCATCAGTGGAAAACACACCCTGCATCTGAAATGTCCTTTTTTAAATGTGGAAGTAAGCAATACAATTGTCAACTTGTGCACTGACAACGAGGATGTGATAATGTTACATAACGCAGCTGGGCCTACTGACTTCGACAAGCTGCCAGAACATGACCAGAAGATTATTTGGAGCTCTACTTGAGTCATTCACGCTTCCAGGCCATCAGCCAGATCTGTGCAAGCGAACGGCACATCCCATAATACTACCCTATCAACAACTGGCCTGTAAAATGTAGTGCTCCCTGCGCCATTGAAAACTGCCATGTTGATGTCTGTAGAGATACACGCGCCTCATTTCGACACTAGGCAGTGCGATCCAACCACGAGACACAATTGGAAACTGGTAATGTGAATAGCCTACCAATTGCTAATACCAATTGCTAATAATGTGGGGTAATAATTCTGCGTAATTGTTAGAGGAACAATAATTTCATAATAGCATAATGTTTTTGTCTGAAGACCCGTGTATTATTGCAAAACTGTTACAGAGAGGGTTCAGAGGTTATAAATGTTTTTTTTCCCCCAAGTGGTGGTGGTGGGGGTACTTTCTAACCTTTACTTGAACCTCAAAACTGCTATTCATGTGAGCTGACTTGGAAACCCCTTAGCCCTTGTCAGGAGACCCTCTCACTTGTGGAAGAATGGAATTATTGTTAGAAAAGCCATCAATCAATTTTCTAATATCACCGAGCACTTCAAGTTTGGAAAGAATTTTGTTGTGCTGTTTGGTTGCCCAAGCGTAAAACCCACGCCCTGTCAAAGTCATGTATGTACACAGCACGAACACAAATATGGTTAAGTAGAAAAGAGTAAAGAAAAATAAACGATCAGACGTACTCTACACTAATTGACACTCACAGTTTTATTTGCCACTACGATTATCACAAATACATTTAAACTTATTTTATTGCATTGTTTAACAATAACAACTTGAAGTCAGTTTGAATCACAATACTAGTATCACAAAACGCACTACCCTTTTTTTACTCGGAGCTAGAGGCCTTGCTCAGGAGGATGCGCAAAGAAACAAAACAAAACTGAAAGTCACAACAATTTCACTGATATTTTACAAGAATGCTAACTACGCACGTTCAGCCCTGCAAGACGTGTAAATCATCTGTCACACGAAGGGCAACAATAGAAATATCTACAATTTTGTTTTCCAAAATAAATAAAAGGATTGTGCATGTACAGGCCGTGATGCAGACGCACAGTCTCACCTCAAGACTCTGGTTCAAAATGTCCATTTTTACCTATCAGTCAAAACAACGTATTAAAATGACATTTACTGTTCAATAAATAAACCCTGATAGCCGAAAAAACACTAGGTATTCGCAGTAGTAATCCATGCTATATAACATGCATATTTATATAACTATGGACTTAGAGGAAACCCAGTTTTTACGCACAAGAACACTACGAAGGAACATCTTAATATACATATAAAAAGAATAGATTTCCATAAATATTCCATTGTTCTCTCTTCCGCAAATGTGAAATATTTTTCTTGTGTGTCTATAACCTTGTTATATCCTGATCTCGATCGACCCCTGGAACACGAGGGAGCTGCTCGGGCACTGCTACGGTGCTGTTGCCCGCGCTGTTTGTCACACTGCCGGCTGTGGTGGCTGTGCTGGCCCCGCCGGTCGCGCCCGAAGTAGCACCCGACGACGAAGCAGAGGAGGAAGATCTGACTTTGGTGTTGGGTAGCCTATGGTCTTTTTTCCACTTCATCCTGCGGTTCTGAAACCAAATTTTTATCTGCCGCTCCGAGAGCACCAACGAGTGGGCAATTTCGATGCGTCGTCGCCGTGTTAGATAGCGATTATAGTGGAACTCCTTCTCCAATTCTAACACCTGCTGGCGTGTGTAAGCAGTCCTGGACCGCTTGGGCTCCCCTCCATTGTAATTGGCATTCACTAAGAAAGAAGGGGGTAAGGAAAAGAGGAATATAGGAAAGGAAGGCAGGAAAAACAGAAGGGCAAACAAAGGGGAAAATAGGATAGTAAATACTGAGTTGAAGTTGAAATGTGAAAAAAGTGTTTTAAGTGAAAATGTGTATCAACTTTTATTATCATTTAGCCAGTTCCTCAAAAGAACCCTCGGCCTCGTCTATGTAATGAGTGGTCGTTTCGCACTTAGAGTGCAGCTAAATTATTAATTCAACATTACAAATCTAAAGATATTTTTGCCTCCTGTTATACTCCCTCTCTCTCACTCCTTCTCGTTCTCCCTCTCCCTCTCTCTCCTTTCCCCGACACATACATAACAGAAAAAGCCACATGGCAATACGGCTGTCCAGACTAGTGCCTCCGCTATAAAATTTATGGCGGGTGTAATTGCCAATGCTGAGTCGTAAATCCGCCTCATATGCGTCGTTTCAAAGGGCTTCTCTCACAACGTACGTTGCACGGGGCTGGTTCAAGCAGACTCCCGAGGTAAAATAAGAAGGGGAAGGGGGAACAGCACGTGAAAGGAGGGGAGTGAGAGAGAGAGCAAGGAGTTGAAACAACAACACAATCGGGGGTTCTGATGCCTACCGGTACTGACGTGGATTTTCTTCATCCAAGGGTAGACCACGGGCTGCTTGGTCGCCGCTGTGCTGGTGGGAAGCTCCGGGGCTGCTTGGATGCAAGCGGACGGTGCTGTCGGTGGGGTTGTGGGGGACGTGGGTAAAGGTGGCGGGGGCTCACGTGGAGCCGTCTGCGCCTTCGCCGCCGCCAGCAGGCTCCCTGAATGCGTGAGTCCATGGCCTCGCTGGGGCTCGGGCTCGGGTATGCTTGCACAGTTATACTGGCGCTCCGGATAGGTCACGCGCGGAGGATACAAGTCCTGGTGGTGATGCTGGTAGCCGGTGTCCCTCGTGCGGCTGTAATACTCGGGGCTGTGTTCGGGGATGTAGCTATTTTGTGAATATTCCTCGCAAGGAGGAAATTTCGGATCGATGTAGTTAGAGTCCATCAAATACGAGCTCATGATCATTAATTTCTGGAGTGGAAAATAATTTTTCTACCTTTGTCGTTTTTCTGCTCCATAAAGCCCTCCTACTAGCGAGCTACCCTGTAAAGTTACTTTTACCACGTGACGCAGCAGTCCAATGGCAGCCAACGAGCTAGTCCCCGGATAAGGAACCAAATGTTTATTCGTATCTTCATGTACCCCCTTTGTGTAGGTGTGCAGGAGTGTGTTTTGTGGGAATGAAGGCCAGGCATATCGATGAGCCTCGTTCCAAACATACCGCCGAATGTAGACACACACGGTCGAGGTGGATGGAGGCTCCATCGCCCTGTGAGCCCTTGTGGGGTTCGTGGTGTATGTGAGTAGAGGCTGGTAGCCTGACCGCGGGCTGCTAGAGTTGTGCTGTAAAAACAATCCTAAGTAGCATAATTGACACGACAATACGAAGTGTAATCACCTGCGTATAGCTCCTCAACGCTGGAGCATTCTCCCCACACCAACACATAACAGGAGATCAAGATGCCTTTTGCACTGAATCTTGTTGCTAGGGCATTTTACAGATATGTTATTATGAGGGACTGCACTAATGTGTGGATCAAAACAAAGCCACACAGGAGCAACAATCGGGCTAGACAATGAACGAATCCCCGTGACAAGAAAAAAATGCAGTTATTGATGGCCAAAATAGTTATCAGTCATAATGTGTTGTATGAAGACTATGATACTCATTGTTTTGCATTGCAGTATTGTTATATATACATAATATACATTATTCATTACAATTAGTGTGCCGGTAATCAGGCAGGAACTATGAATGCAATTCCCACACCAAAGTAAACATCAAGCAACAATTACGCGTCACCATTCATCACGCATCCTTACGCATATGCAGGTGAAGACACCATCAAAGCCAACTTTGAGTCCAACTGTACGCTTTTATGGTGTGAAGGCAACAGAGGAGTTACAGCCATGTGTTTGTACAGTGGTTGTAACAGGGGCCAATAATAACTTGAACAAAGACATTGGGTGTTTTGGGGGAGATCCAACGGTTCTAGTCAGTGCGCACAGTACCCTTTACAAGAGCAGAGGCAGTTGTGATAGCGTGGCTTGATCAATAGCAGTGCGATGGGCTGCAGACTGTATCCTTCCAGTCTCCCTCTCTCTCTCTCTCTGTAATTGACGAGGCTCCGGAGCTAGACCTGTAGGTTACAGCATCTCTAAACTACTTCCTAAATAATGAATATCATTGCGTTGTCAGTTTTTATGGGATAAGAATAAAAACGACACATAACGTTAGCATGCCTTATTTATTGGAATCGCGCACGGCCAGCAACATTGAAGGCCTCTGGTTGAATGTTGTCTCAGTTTTATTGGGCTGTAAAACGCCGTAAATCAATCGGCTCCAATGATCCCCACGCGCTCCCATGCTTTACGGTTTCCTCGACCGTTCTTTTCCCCTTTGCCTTGCCTTCGCAGACTGTCCTCTCTCCTCTGCTCTCTCCCTCTCTCTTGCCACCTCTTCTCGACTTCTGTCCTGTTTGGATTTGTTTGACGGTTAAAGCACATTTCATACAAGAAAGCTGTAGCCTATAATTGACAAATTAAGCTTGAAAAAGTTGTTGTATTGAAATCGTCCATGTATTCCCGTAGGTGCGAATTTGCGGTTGTTGATTGCTCACACAAATTCGGTTCTACAGGGTGCATATAGACGACTTGGAGTCCACAGCTGTAGATGTCAACGAGTCTCAACGCGACACTCTCCTCTTTGCTCCCAGTACACACACACACACACACACACACACACACACACACACACACACACACACACACACACACACACACACACACACACACACACACACACACACAGGAAAGATATTCATATAGGCTAAAACTGGGGTGCCCATTAAGAAACAAATGAAAACTGAATAGTTTAAACTAACTGAGGTCAAAAATAACGCTTTAACTCTAAGGAATTCAAATATTTTTTTACAAATATTTCTCAAAAATCTCCAGGTAGGCCTATACATGACATATTCAATTTCATAGTATTCAGTGTATACTAAAGCACATAGATTGGGAGAAAAGACAGGCCAAATATTTGAGAAATTCCACAAACACTATGAGACGTCATTAGTGTCAGCTATAGAGCTCGTAAATTACCAAACGGCTCGAGAGACCATTCCCTTCGCCAGACTTTCTCAGACACACTTCCACACAACCTCTTTGTTAAGAAATACCCCTGCATGCCCATGTCGTGTACAACACAAGAACACAGATTATTACAGAACACTCTTTCAAATAACTATCTGGTCAAATAACGAATAAAGCTTCATATCGCTAACATTTGCCCTAAACTTAACCTAGGGTGCCCCAACATATTATAAATATTCAGTATAAACGGAAGATACAAAAGCAGCCGTGTGGCAGGAGATGAAAAATAACTTTCTTTTGTCCCCCAGGGTTTTTATTCTGTTCGCCATTACCATACCACTGACCGCTGGATAACCTGGGCACCGCGCCGGGAAGATCCCCTGCTTGGCCTTCGGGAGACAAGGGAACAGCGAGGGGACAGATAGACACAGCTTCATACCCTCATATCAGGTTATTGATAAACTCGTCTTTCAGTCCATAGAAAGAAAACAAACAAGTTTTACAATCCACTTTAAAAGGAGTTTTGCAGGCTTCTCTTCCTTTCTGAAAAAAGAAGGTTGGGTCTTCCCACCACCTTCGATACATAGCCTACATGTTTGCCATTTTGCTCGTTTGCTTATTTCCCTTCAAAATGATATTTGTAATGTTGTGACAGCGTTAATTCATTTGGTCGTCACATCCCCATCCCCCACCACTCAATTCCTTTTCTCCTTATTTTCTCTCCCTCTCCCTCGCGCTCCCTCTCTCTCTCCCTCTCTGCGAGCACATTTTAATATTAGTTAGACAGGCTGACCGGCGTTTCACCCCTTACCGTTTGACTAGTTCCAATAGTTCACTGCCAAGCAGTTATTGATGAAGAATCGTCAATGAAATTTGTCTCTACACAAATGTCATTTAGATATTTCTTCTCGTTCAATAACTTGTTATAATGCAGAACTGAGAAAAAAATGAAGCCATCTAGCAAACTAATTTTACATTTAATTTCACATTTTACCCGAAAAAATAAGAGAAGCATGACCCCTGTGCCTGTTCTCAATATAGATGCCGTATTCTTTTCACATGGAGTTATGTAAACCTATCCAACTCCTTGGGCAGCCCACCCAGATATTGCCCCCCGTACACACAGAGAAAGAATAGATAGGCTATGCTACTTCACTCGGTCTCAAAACACATGGTTAGCTTTCAACAGACTTAAGTGCTGATTAAGCTTTTGGCATATCGGGACGGTCACATTCAGTGGGTACTACGATTGACTCTGTCTGGCCCCTTTCTTTGGTTAGCATATGGTAGTCTTGTTTACTTCATTAGTGTGGCAGTAATTGTACAGTATGACTGAAATGGCTCATGAGTGATGGTAACATTGCATAACGGTTTAGTGGGTGGGCGAGTTAGACAGCTCTGAACTGTATAACTGAAGCTATAGAAGCTGAACTGGAGAGGGGGGTATTTACGAGCTGCATTAATTCAGTGGTAGGCCTATATGTGTTATCAGAAATGTTGTTCATCATCAGATTATAATGTCTGCTCAGAGCTATAGGGTAATATAAGATCATGTTTTCAAGTGAAGCCTAGTTTCCTCTCATGTTCAGATTGAGTTCCACGTTCTCAGGGGGCTACAGCTTTGAATAAAGTAAAGAGTAAATATCCAATTAATTTGTCTTCTTTAATCAATATGCACCACCAGTACATTGCCCAAGAGAACGCCTGCCGACTACACGAAGTCATAACACAGCAAGACGTGGACCACAAGAGGCTTTATTAGATCAGGGCCTAATAAAATCCATTTGTAACGATATAGAGCAAAGTCAGTCTGCACTGGAACAGAACATGCAGATGTAATTACTGGTGGGAAACATTCACATTATACGTTGTGTTAGTTTCGTGTAAAGCCAAACTAAACATTCGCTTTGTGTTTTGTAGGCATATGCAAGCACTAGTGCGTAAAAGCAGGAGTCATTGAAACACCATATTTGCGTTGGATGACGATGAATAATACTTCTGGGGTATGACAACTGGAAATGTATAGGCCTACATTTGTTAACACTAATTATAGTGCTCATTAATAGACCAGGAATACTGAAAGTTTATTATCGAGTGGAGATTTGACGTCTTGACTAATTCACTTATGCGGCTAGATTGACATGTGTTCACACATGATTTCAAGTGGGGATCAGCAGCAATTTCCGGATTTGACATTTAAGATATGACATGCCGTGCACTTACGGAAAGTCGGATGTCGTACAATTTAAGACCTAAAGCGGTGGAGTTGATGGATGTCAAAAGCAACGAATTTGTTTCAGGTAGTGTGGTGTTCGGTTCAGGCTTTCGACATTGCCAACCGTATGCAGCTCCACACTCCCCATTACCTCATCAAGACGATTAGCACGACGTCTTCTGGCAAAGGATGGTTGATTGCACCATTTAATTCACTGGTGGGCAGTGTCCATTCTTAAGTTCACATACCTACACGTATGATATACAATGAATATATGAATATCTGAATAATTCCTTAATGCTACGTTTACGCAGCTCTCTGGCCTCTGTCTAACATAATTAAATACACCAGACGTGGGCCTAATACTCGACCAGGCCCTCTCGAGGTTAATTATTGGAACTGTCACGTGGCGATACAATAGTAGGGAAAGGGCAGGTTTGAGCGCAGAGTCGGTATTGCTAACGATTATTATAATATACACAGCCGTTATTACGGCATTGTAGATCATAATACAGCCATTTCAGGTGCTCACATCTTGTCAGTTGAATTTATGGAGCCCCATTGAAAGCACGTGCAATGGGGAGTAGGACTGGAAGATCGCCCGACCCGAGGCTTTGTCTGGGGAAATAGACTCTAACACTGAGGTGCACGTGATAAAGGGGGGAACTGATTCAGAAGTATTTGATACAGTACATGTTTACACCATTCAGTGTCACTAGGGAAGCCAAAGATAAACAAACACATTGGGTTCATATGGTCTATATAGAATTCATATGGTTCAAATTGAATCGTACTAAGTGGTTAATAAGGATGCATTTTTTAGTTTTTAATAAGTGAAAACAAGGGTTGGTGTATGCGACAGCATGTTGGATAAGAAATGGGTGCCACTTCATATATATTTGGCAGACTGTTTTAGCCAAAGCGATAGACATGCTATAGACAACATAGACAGCATGTAAATAATCATGCATTGTCTTGGACTTTCCCCTTCATGCTCCGATAGCTCCACATACACATCACCTCTCATTCTCCCACTACACGCACATAGACAGGCCTGCGCACACCTTCTTTCATACACACGACACACAGGATCCTCCTAAAGGCTAATGTGGATGTCCTGCACCTGTTTACACTACACATTTGCCCAGGGCCAATACACAGTCTATATGCTATAACCAAGAATATATGGTGACTACTTGATGGGTAGCAAAACTTTGCTCTTAGATCAAAGTTCTCCTCTCTCATTTCTGCACAAGCCAAGTTGAACTTCCCACAGAAAGCCCCTAATTGGGTACGTTATGGAGCTATGCAGTCAGCTAATTTTATGAACAGCGTGTTTCCCAACTCACTAAAAACAGATAATTTACCATCCAGCTGAGACCGCATAACTTAAAATCAGTGGCCGGAAAATACAAGAGCTGCGCAATCTGTTCCACAGTTTCAGAAAAGACTTGGAGGGTAATTAATTAACAAGGTTATTTTTTCCTATTCACGCCATCATTTATGGTTCAGCCTACTGCATCGTGGCTTAAGCTGTGGAGCACTGCTCTTTCAATTAGTCTACCTGTGCTATGCTTTCCAGTACTTGGCTATGTACCCCACTGCCGAGTATTACTACGAATCAGAGGTAAGTTTAAGGTTGCACTCTGTCCTCAAATAGTCAACAATAGGGATATCACTTCATAAACTGGTGGCGTCATTAGAGGGAGGGTGCATTGTCTAGTTCATGCACGTGTACATAATACGCATTCACCAGCCTATCAGAGAAGAGCATGCTGGCTCGAGAGCTGTTCCAACAACCTGTAACCATGCCACAGAAAGGAGGGAGGTAAACTTATTGTCACAAAATGTCAGAGACACAGCCAAGTGTGAACTATAAACCGAGAAAACCTAAACAAGCTGTAGAAGCAAAGCGATTTGGCTTGGCGCAACACATTTACGTAAAGGCAGATAACCAAAATGAGCGCTCTTTACGCATGCACAAACACATGGAGAGAGAGAGAGAGAGAGAGAGAGAGAGAGAGAGAGAGAGAGAGAGAGAGAGAGAGAGAGAGCTCCTCAAACTGAACTGTGTATCCCCACAGATACTCTCAGGTTAACGAGACTCCAAAGTGAGGGGGAGAAAGCAATGTCAACATGTTAAGAACCTAATTGACCACCATTAGCGCAAAGAACACCAAAGCATTTCTCAAAGAAACATTAAATTACGATATTAATGAATGCCCCTTGGGGTGGTAGAAGGGCAGGTGTCTATTTCATTACAAGCCCTAGAAACAAGATTATTAACTTACTGCACCGTCTGGGAGCCATTTGCCAGTGTCGAACGAGGAGAGCACGGGAGCACTTGGGAACGAGCTAATCCTCACTAAACGCCTAGCGCCCTTTCGTCCAGCCAGATAAGAGCGGCCAACAGCTGCGATTCACGACAGTTAACATTATGTATGATGTAAATATATTGAGGGGTTTGTCAGCCCCTGCCTAACCATAAAACTTACTTTAATGGCGTCACGTGCTCCCAATGAGCCACTCAGGGTCAGTGCCCAAGGCCCTTTGGCATACATAGCCTCCAAAAGTTTGAAAGTAAAAAAAACACACACTCACATTGACAGTAGCATAAAGGGGGTTTCTACCTAAAGAGGTCCTCTTTTTCCAACATGTATGCTGTTCTTGGAAAGTTTATATCCGATAAGCACTGCCAGTTCAGTAGTCTGCCTTCGAATGAGGACGTTTTTTCCGCCCCCTGGAAGATTATCCACTTTAACAAGAGGTGAGTAATGATGTTCAGTCTCTTTCACTGTGACGCTGAAGTGGTCAAATAACTTTAGGCGGTAGAATTAAAGTTCACATTATCATTTATAAGACCCTGCTCTGTTGTTGAGTTAAGTTGAGGCAGAGGCGGGAGGGGCCAGCCGAACACATGTCTCCTCTGAGGAACTTGGCTGGTCCAACGCAGTGAGCTGACATTTTTCAGATGACTGCGCCGGGGGGTTCCCCCAGCATCTTTCATTTTGTATACTGCTCAATACTTGGGGCTGTGTTGGCCATTAGAAAAGGAACGAGAGAATGGAAGGCAGCTGTTTTGTGTCTGGGGTACAAGGAGTTTGCATGGTAGATCGCGGTAGATCTTTGTTGTAGTCGTGTATGCGTAATAGTTTTAGTCGACTCGCTTAAGAAGCAGAATTGAAATGCATGAACTGACACATAATGCAAGATATTTCAAGTCGTATACATATTTAGGTAGGCCTACCACGATCCCCCGCGTTTTGAACAACATTATGATGGTCTGTTTTCCATCATGTTTGTCAGACACGCCCACCTTTGTGGGCTCACACTTTCTTTTCCCTGACATAGCTGCATGCAGTAATTTCTGAATTGAATCCAATGCACACGGACACAAGTTCTAAACAAAGTACCCAAAGAAACCCACAACTTTTAAACTCTCTGTGTAAACTCTTTTAAGCGCAAAAGTCCGAGTAAGATACAAAGATTTTGTTTTGGCACAGAAGGCCCTTAACTAACGGGGCTTTTCCTGCATCCCAGCAAACTGCATGGGTATTTCAAAAGGAATGGTAGTCAGTTACATTTCAAGCTTCCCTTCTCGTTCGCATCTGTTTGGTTAGACAGGAAACAATTGTCGTTTGGGAGGTGCTAGGCTAAGCTGTAAAGTTTTATGACGCGATAGGGTCGTAAAGTTTCACAGGGTCCCGTCTGTACTGTAAATAACAGCAGTGGGAAACGGAGGCTGACAGACAGAAAGTCTGCATCAAAGCTCGGCCAGCGGAGAACTGTTAACAGGCTAAAAGTCAGCAAACACTTACTGTTTCGTTTTACAATCGGGGAGAGGGCTACTGCACTGGACAAAAGCCCTAATTCTCCCATCTAATGAGACACACCGTGCACCAAATGTACTGTGACAAAAGTGAGACAAGTTTTCAGTTTGCATCAGTTGTTTTTTTTATTTATTTCGTATTCACAGGCACAGTCCCACAAAATGGTCAACCACCCCTTTGTAGTGGACCCCAGAAATGTCACATGTGTAGTTTTGAATGGGCGTTTGCGCTTTACACATTCCAGCGCAGGCCTGGGATGAATTTAATTCAGAAAAGCGCTCTAGAGGGACTCCTAACTGATGCTGGGAGCAGTGTAAAAAGTATTTTCCACCCTGAAACTCAAGTGTTGCTCCAATAAGGACATATATAGACAGACTGCTCTTACTGACTTATATAAACGTGTTATCCAATGTCTTTTGAGTGAGTAATCGAATCCATGTGGTGAGACAAAGTTTGCTAAGGGCGGAAATGACACTACCCATTTGGACAGGTGACAGGTGGAAACGAAAACGAGTGGCACTGAGTTTAATGACTATACAGGCTCTGCTCCACAGCAACTGTCATATGAACAAACAGTCTGACACACAGATTGAACATATAGGGGGGACATATTTGTCTTAAATGACAGAGCTTTTCTGCCCCAAAGAAAAAGGTCAGGCCGTTTTATTTATTTATTTATTTATTCTTTCTACTGTGTTTGTAGAATTCCGAAGGTGCAGTGGCGATCTGTGCTTCATTTTTCAGACCCATTAAGGGAATTTAAGTACGTGCAAGTGTCACCCAAAGGGCTCATTTCTGACTGCATGAAGCGAGAGCATCTAAAGGAATTCAAGACGTCTTGGTCAAGAAATGGCGGCATTAACAAGTCCTTCAAAGATCACATGCGTTGTGTTTGTCTTCGTGACAGACAACATGCATTATTTTTTTATTATTCTGTAACCGATTGAAATTGAACATTCGTCCAAAAGAATACATCTCAATGATTAAAACCAAACCATAGCGCATATGGATATACAAGTAAGACGATTGTAGAAAAGAAAGATGGCTATGATTCATAATACTGGCTGTAAGGAGAAGAACAAAGGAAGGTCAGAGATCACAGTAAATGAAGCAATGTGGTGTAACTCTTGAGTCTACCATCACATGTTATCTACATACAATAGTCCTAGGTAAATAAACACAAGAATGATTTTGTTGTATTTTGCGCCAAATATGATTCCTGATCAAAAGCTTTTCACTTGCTGATTTCTTAATGACCATATGCCAGAATATATGAGGACTGAGAGACATCATGATGGAATTTGGTAGTCGAGGCCAAACTTAAAACCAAGCAAGACCAGCCAATTGTCCAAATATTTTAGAAAACGATGACATTCGACATACCTTATTAAGTTGGCCTAATTCCGCAATGGACACATCCTAGGCCGTGTATGTGTAATGTTATTGAACTGATATAGGCCTATTTTAGACATATTGTTTCAGCTAATTTTAAGATGGCGTTTTGTCAATCTGGCCAGATTGCTGAATCTACGATTATTATACTATGTGAAGGCAAGGGCCTACAAGGACAAAATGCTCACAATATTAAATAATAAACATGACAATTGAGTTACACTCATATCCATACCGTAAGTTGAATAATACTTCCACATGTCACACTAATAACATCGCATTTTACATTTAGGTCACAGTTTGGAAACACCGGTGGGTTGGTTTAAAAGTTTCTGGACGCCATTCCTCTGAACAGCTTGTTTCTGAGGAAATCGTCTAGAGAGAGTACTAGAAGGGATCTTTAAGTTTGAGCTTGGAATCCTTCTTCCACTTCATTCGTCGATTCTGGAACCAGATTTTGATCTGTCGCTCGTTCAGACATAGGGTATGGGCAATCTCGATGCGCCTTCGACGCGTCAGATAGCGGTTGAAATGGAATTCTTTTTCCAGCTCCAGAGTTTGATATCGGGTGTAACTCGTCCTCGAGCGTTTCCCATCCGGTTCTGGAGTGGCATCAGAAATAAAAAATAAAAATAAAAAATAGGTGAAAGGAAAAAATAAGATGACTACAAATAGACATTTGATCTATAGCAACAGTATGCACTCTTTGTAGGTTATTTTGTATCATTATGGTGGCACAGGGACCTGGCTAACACTGAACTGTAGCCTATTCACTAGAATCGTTTTAGAGAGTATTTCTCACCTACAAGTATTTTATGGGTGATGTTTCTCCACATGCACTGCCTCAGTTAGAAAATTATTGTACGTATACGTTAAACCCTCACAAAGACTGCCTTTCACACGACCTGGATGTGACTGTCGGAAGAAATCGATTTCGGGTCAATTGAGGGTTACTGCGCCCTTGTATGTATACTTCCCATGGCGGTCTCTGTCTTGGTTAGAATTAGGTCAGAGGATTAATTTGAATTCGATAACAGGTTCCAAACAAGCCATGCAAGCAATAGAGTTAGAATAATCAGAACATTGCCCTTACACATCCTCTCTCAGGTCCTACCAATAATCAATAATTTGATAAAGTTTTTCTTTAATTAGCAAATGTTCATGCATGGAGATATAGCCTATTAAATGTAGCACTTCACGTATCGCAAACAAACGGGATGAATAAACTGAAAATGATAATGAAACGTTGTTGGAGACTTGCAGAAGTCATTAATTGACCGGAAATATTAACTTTTAGATCCATGCTCTTACATGTTAATGCTGATGTTAAGATTTAGCCTACAGATTAACACTGTAGGCCTACATAAACCTTTGAATACCAGACATTTATGTCAGTTGCCTTTCTATTGGTTTCACTTAGGCTACTTTTGTAAAGTAACATTCCTCAGTCACAGTGAATCATTATGCTAAGAAATGGTTACGGTGAAACACAAATGACTGGCGTAAAATTATTTTTTACACAAAATCATGCAATTGTTTTCAATTATAATTTTCAATTAATAGTTCGGGAATAGATACAGGCCCATTGTTTAAAGACGAGTTCTTTTCCCCGGATCCAGTTTCATCGCTGTAAATTTGAACGCAGATCGCCTCTTCGGCGTAACCGGACAGTTTTACGAGCACTTGATGCCTTTGTCATAAAATTTACGACTGTGAGTTTTATTATTTCCGAATACGGACTATAAAACTCTGGGAAAACTGTGAATGAACTCAAGAGGGGCAAGGGGGAAACGGAGAGCACATGGAGGAGTGAAAAAGTGACAAAGTAACGCTTCTCAAGAAGTATCAGACAAGAGGGAAGGCTCTTAAAACTTTACCGTGGCTCATATGTAGTTTAGTCATCCAGGGATAGATCTGCGGCGGCGGTTCATTGCCTTGGTTTTGACTTGGGTGGCCGGCTTGTCCCACCGGCTGAACGGTTTGCAAAGTTCCAACTTTGGTTTCGTCGGCACCTTTCGTTTTGCCTGTGGGCATTTCGCTGGCTTCCGTTGCCCCCTCACTTTTGCGACCATAAAGTCCGAGGTTGAGGGAACTGTGACCGGTGCTGTTTAGACGGCCCCTGGGTGAGTCAGTCGACTGCTCCGCTCGTGCTGTATGGTTACCGGGACTTCCTCGCGGACCGGAGCTCATCTCCCCCGCGCGCAGCGAGTTAGAGGAGGATGGGCACGCGAAGGAACTTCGAGGTTGATGGTCGAGCCCTCCGTAACAGTAGCCTGACGGTACGTGGAGCTCGGGCACGGAACCGTAACCATGGTTGTGCAAAGTGAAAGCGGACGCTTCATGACTTGTTTGCTTGAACAACGAGTTGGCTACGTAAGAGCTCATTTCAAAAGAAAACGTAGCAAACACCAACTAGAAGCATTTATAGCGAGTAAATTATTACATTAAAGTTCTACCATAACACGATAATTCTGTTCAATGAGCGCCGAGAACTGTTATAACGTTTTGTTATTGTTATTGCGTTTGATTTGTGGCCCTTTTTGAAGTTCATGAGGGTTTTTATCCTAAAAATGACCACGATTTATAGGTGGGGGGATTCTTTTATTTTTTTGTTCTCTATTGCCCAAATATGGGTTGTTTGAGAGGTATCACGTGCTCCTATCGGCCAGTCATAAATTTGGCTAGATCACACCAAGAGGTTATTGATGGAAGTAGGAGAAACGTCTGATAAGTTGTTAGCAGGGACACGGGCAAGAGGGTGGAGGGGGGCAACCAGAGGGGAAGAGCCGGACAGAAGGCCGAGAGCGTCACCTGGTGCCGGAGACGGAAAAGAGCATAGTTTTGAGCACTGGGCCACCTCTACCTACGACCTTAGCGCGTCTCAGGATCTACCTGGCAACACAAATTAAAAAAATAAAAGCGTATCAAGTCATGCGCACACTGGCTACACAAACTCAGAATATGGCTGCCATATCCGAGGGGCAAAGTGTGTGTGGGAGTGATCGTGCAGTCACGGTGGTATTTCTGAATAAAACTGTGTAACTAGGGGGGTATTGACACCATTTACACCTTGAAATAAGTTTTATATCCAAATACAATAGGCTACAGTAAATATATTTTCATGGTGAAATGAAAACAACTTAAATTAGACCCGAGTCCTGTTTTTAAGAACTTTGTGAACTTTATTCTTTGTCAAAATATAAAACTCATGGGTTACTTTCTTCCTAATTTGATTAGGCTTGTTCCACAAATCTCAGTTCCCGTACAGGCCTACACGCAAATTCAGCTGATAAAAAGGACAGTATGTCACCATGGTGGTTCTGAATTTAGAACATTTGTCTTGAAATGTTTTTAGTCACAAGAAGTACAAAGCAGTATCTTTGCATCAACTACAGACCTGTGGATGGATATACGTTCACACAGGCATATCCAAACTAGGCCTAGGTGACATGTAAAAAAAACAAAATCCAATGAATTGTCATCATGCGTAATAGATGATCCCAATGCTACTGAAAATTACTATTACACTATCTGAAACTGTAAATTAATCTCTAGTTAGCTTACTCATCTCTTTGCCACACACGGCGCGTAATGCTAAACAAAACCCCACTGGCGACAGAATCGTCTCAAAATACAGTAACCCTCGATAACAGGATTATAATGATAACAACAACAGTAATTACGAAGGCCTTCGTATAATCATCAATAGCATCAATTAATGTGTGCCATAAGGATTTGTATGCGTCATTATTATTTTAATGAAGTTGTATTTCGTAACTCTTTGTCCGTCATACATTCTGTAATGTACTTTTTATCTCTAAAATAATGTGTGATTATTATTAACATTATTATTCTTGTCAACATGGCTGGGTCAACATCACTTCTCTGCTTATACATTGCCCAACATTGGGCGTCTCCTGAAAAGCGGATTATTGTAATAATGCCACTGTAAATGGTGCATCCGTACAGATTATGAATACATGGTCCGTATCTAAAACGTCTTATAGCAATACCATGACATTACCTCATACTAAGAAGTTGTGTTACCTATCTCTGACTGTACAAATTCCAACACGCAAGCGGCATTCTGGCCTCTGCATGTTTATCTGGATTTTTTGATAATAACAGCTGCATATATGTCCCAATATGATTGACAAAATGGTTTATACAATCAATATTAATATTAACAGTTGCTTAACTGTTGTTGTAAAACAACGTTTCTGTTGTTTGTCTGCGGGAAACAGATATGAGGATGAAAGGGAAAGTTGTGCTTTTGCGCCATCGTGAATGGAGGGCTGAAGGAAATGCAAGGCCTTACGTATTGCCCTCACCCCCTTGTGCGTCTTTGTATCACGGATGCATGGGAACTAGAAGTTGTCGAAATTTCTTTCCACAATCGTGATCTCATTAACAGCACAGCTATAAAACACGAGTACGGTAACTGGAGATGTATACTATTTGTTCAGGAAGTTATGTATCTAATCGAAACACAGATGACATTTTATTTACTGCATGATAGAACATGAGAAAGAAGAACAACACAGGACTCGACGTTTCCATAGCAAGATTTTTTATTACATATGAGGTGGCATACGTTTCATACAACACTTATTGAGCTAACTCATCTAATACTACGATTGAAAGGCATGTTTTAATAATGATATAACCATACATGTGATGTCTTAACTCGGTATATTTCTAAACATAAATATAGTACCTAGTAACATTACAGTAACGACTTGCGTTCCTTAACTCTCTCGCACAGGAGCAAGGCTTGACGTATGTCATATTTACAAACATATTCACAACTCAGGTAGTATGAGGGAGCGATCAGTGAATATTTCTTTCAGCATACAATGTTCGGTTTATACATCAAAATAATAATAAAAAAAACTTATATAGGCATGGTCAAAGCATAAAAAAAGTTAACGCGAAGTTCTTTTCCTTCACAATTACATCTCCATTTCCCGCTCACCTGTGACTTTTTTCCCCCCAGTCAGATGTTTTGCTGTCCTTTGTGACTGATGGCAAAGGTGTTGGCTATTTCAAGGCAAAAAAAATACAGTGAAATTGTGTTTGGCTTTTACAACGACAAGTCCACAAACGTATGTTTCGGGGAATGGAAAAAGTCTGGAATAGATCTGTATTCTGTAGCGCAGCCTGTTACTCATCTACAACTCAAGTGGAATGACAGAGCATGTATACTATGGCTGTTGAATGGGGTTCGCATTGCATTTGCAGCAGTCCACGTCTTCTTTGTCATGTCGATGAATTGTGCCAAACGAAAGGTAGTCAATAGGTAGTTTCAGTTATCCCGTACACCACGATGCTTAAGTGTACCGCTCTTGAAAGCAGGTCGAGGAGACTCCGCTCACTCTTTCTTCTCGTCAGTCGACTCCTCGGCGTCCTCCTTGCCCGTCTCCTGGCTGGTTCCCGTCGTGCCAGTGTCTGTGAGGGTGGAGGTCAGGTTGCTTTCCTTTTTCCATTTCATACGACGGTTTTGGAACCAGATTTTGATCTGGCGTTCGGTGAGGCACAGCATGTTGGCAATCTCGATGCGTCTGCGTCTCGTCAGGTAGCGATTGAAATGGAATTCCTTTTCGAGTTCGAGAGTTTGGTATCGGGAGTAGATCTGTCGACCTCTTCGTCTGTCTGACCCGTAACCGACTCCTACAAGGGGGAAAAAAATCACACGTTTTAGAGGAGAAAACTTGCAGATAATCATTAACCAGAGCACGTTAATACACCGACGGTCTCACACATACTGTACTGCGAACACACATAGCGCAACTTGAGTGAAAGTTTATTTCGGGCTTCCAATCTTCTATAGGAACATGCATTAACACCTCATAACATAAAATTTGGACTCAGAGCGCACCTGCGTTTCTTGAAGATTACATTTAGTAAGGTTACTGGGGCAAATGTGATCCAATAAAAGTTTGACCATCTTTTGTTTTTGTCTGAGTGGACGAGGCTCTGTAGTAGAGCGGAGCAGTTCGGCCAAAAGGGGGATATCCTCCAAAGATAAAAGGCCTTTATTGCCGGGCGACAGGGCTGCTGCAGTAATGGTTTATGGGGTGATAAAAAGTAGCTTCCCCGGTCGTAAAACCAGAGCGAGCCCTTGCTTAATTTATCTCGCCGAGTTGCGATACTCACCACTGTGAGAGTTCATGCGCTGCATCCACGGGTAAATCTGAATGCTGCCCTTCGGGTCCTGAGACACACTCCTGCCCTGCTCCGTGGTATAGTCTTGTCCCAGCGAACTCTGTGCGCCCTGGCCCAGGCTCGTCTGTCTGCAGCTGGGAAGGACGTCCTTGTCCTGGTAGAAGACGTTTGATCCATAGTCGTAGGGTCCCCGGCCAGAGCCGAAAACGACGTTGTCTTGTGGAGAGTAGAAAGGCGAGGAGTATATCCGGTTTTGCGCCACAGCAGCGCCGTAGGACGAGAAGTGCCGAACCGGGTCATAAGTGGTCGAATTTAGGGCCACGTTGGGTAGTACCTCCTGGCCACCGGCTAAATGGCACGAGAGCGACGGGTTTGCGAAATAGGAATTCATACCTCTCTCCTAAACCCTCAATCCCTTGCTCCCACTCTTTCTCTCTCCCTCCCTCCCTTACTCTCACTGTTCTCTCTCACACACTCCCTCTCTCTCACTCTAGTCTCGCTCTTGCAGTCAGTCACTCAGTCACTCACTTTCGCTGTGTCAGTCTATCTTTTAATGGAGGTGCCCGAGCTATATGATTTCTTTATAATTTATTTCCGGTCGCCAATAAAGACACCGTGCACACAAGCGAATGTTGTTTCTGAAGCTTCGCTCCAAGATGGACAAGATGACATTGTCAGCTGACCACATTTCCTCCAATAAAAAAGCAGGAGTGGAGGGAAAGCAGGAAAAAACGCCAAAGTGGATTTTTTATTCTTACTCTGACACACGGGGCTCATACACACATGCGCACACGGGCACATGCACGCAACCCACTCTGTCTCACACATATGCATAAATGTATACGCAAACTTACATGCAAGGAACTGCATAGCTTTCTGAATACGTCACACACACACACACACACACACACACACACACACACACACACACACACACACACACACACACACACACACACACACACACACACACACACCTGGGGTAGGGTACTATGTTCCTGTTGCGCAATAGGGAATACCAACAAATAACTTTTTTTATTTATCAGGCGAATACTTGAGATTGATCACTAACTATCAATACCACAATACATATATTATTGTATGTGTCGAGTGTCTTAAGATTGTATTCTCCTCGGTGTTTGACGAAGCACATTACCTAAAAAAAAAAAAAAAACACACGCACAAAATATCTGCTCCAATGCCAAGCGGCGCAGAGCGCAGAGATAAAAGCGCCTTTGCCCACAACTTGAGGCGAGTGTAATCGAATTATGCGCCCATAAAATAACCTTGCCAATACACTGTCTGTAAAATCGATAAACATATTTGTTTCTCGGAGCGAGTGACATCATTGGTCACAATTTTAAAGTGTGATGCATAGCGCATGCTCCCAGTTAATATAATTACAGAAACCGTGGACAGCCGAACAAATGTGGAGAGAGCCAGGCGATACATTTAGTGCTGGTGAGATATATTATTTAATTTAATCCCAACAGAAAATAAGCTAAATGGAGAAATGTTTCAGTTTTGACGGAAGGAATGATTTTAGCCATGGGTGTCCACTTATCTTCGAATGAGGCCAAAAGTTATAAGAAGTAGCTTATGGTCCATAACTGCGCTCTCTCTCTCTCTCTCTCTCTGACACACACACACACACACACACACACACACACACACACACACACACACACACACACACACACACACACACACACACACACACACACACTGCTTCCCATTTTCCAGCCCAGCTACATTCAACAGAGCACGCAAAATGGTAGTATCGCACTTTTGTGGGTACAATAGCTCTGAATGTGTTCCGCATCTAATGCCACCCCCTGTAGAAGGAGTCTGTGTGTGAGTGTAGGGCTATATGATGCGTGCTTTCATCTCTCTGGTAGCCGCACAGTGACCCAAATGTTCAATATTCTAGAATACCGCACAAACACCACAACACAAATGTTGCGCTGGAGAGGCGGAAAAAATGCGCGCTCGCGCACGCACATACGCATGTATTTACGCACGCACGCACACGCTAACACACACACACACACACACACACACACACACACACACACACACACACACACACACACACACACACACACACACACACACCTTTCCCTATAACTACACAAAGGGATATGCAGAACCACAATTTACAGGCAGATAAGTAGTCGATAAAGCCTAGTGTGATGTTGGCTAGTTTTTCTGTCTTTTCCCCCTCGCAGTGCTTCCAATCTCTTTGTTCAGAACAAATTCCTGGAGCAAAAGGAGAGGGGGTTTATGACCGTTTTTACTGCGCAAGAATGCCTTAACGCCTGTGCAGCCGAAGAAGTCATAAAAGCAGACAAATGACAGGTTCCAGCCGACCGCGCATGACACCCCTAGCGCATGGACCGTCGGTCTGCACGCCGAAATTTCGCCAATTGTACAAAGTGAGGAGTGCGGAGGTAGACATTTGTTTACCCGGGCGGATTTGTTTACCACGCAAACGGCAGGATATGAGGAAGTGAGTGTGGGGGTAATCGAGGTCTTGTACAGTTGTGCACATACGAACCTATAGGCCGTGTTCTAACTGATTTGCCAAAACCGTTAAAAATACAACCTATGCATAGAGGCATGGGGACCTCGAGGATGAAATGAAAACTTATTTCATGTCGCTAAAATTACATCCTTAACTGACAAAGTCAAACCGCACTTTGTAATTTGTTGAATTATGGTTAAGCAAACCACACATGGAACTGTTTTCCAAACAACTTTAGTAGGCCATGAATTTAAAACCAAATGGTGGAAAGTATTGTCAGTGAATAATTCACGTGCCAGGAACATGAAAGAAAACGCCATTAATAATGTGCTAAGGCTATTATAGTAAACGCCGAAAGGAATACTGTTAATTGCCATTAATTAAAACAATGTAAAAACTACTAATAATTGAAATACAACATGAAGAAAAAACGTGCGGTGTCGGTTAGCACATGTTAAAGAAAAATCAATTTAAATTCGCACCATGACTGTCAGGGCAGGAAAAAGGTTTTAATGTAGGGCCTATAGAATTCGAAGATTTCTGTTAACCTATTATTTTGTGCCTCAACTCCTGCTCAGTTTGAAGGTCATGGAAAGCACAGAGATCCCCGAAGCCAGTTGTGTCGGATACAAACGTGGTGTTTCTCAAAGCGACTTTGAAGTGCAAAAAGAGAATGCTTTTAAAGAGCTATTACTTTAATGTAGGCCATATGAGCATTGCTGTCAGGCTCACGTCGAGCAGGATGTTATCACACACACACACACACACACACACACACACACACACACACACACACACACACACACACACACACACACACACACACACACACACACACACACAATTTTATTGTCTGTTCACTCAGATAATGACCACCAAATTTTGCAGGACTAGGGCATAAATACTTTACAAAATCACGAGGGGTTTGTGGGAGTTTCACGGCTGATAAGGACAGGTCAAACGACAGAAACGCAATTACATTCATGAAAGAAAGAGGAGCGTTCACTTTTCTTAAACTTGTGGTATAATCTAAGAAAGGCGAGCACGCAGTATCCGAAAGACATCTGCTGTTGGTAAGGCGGATGTGAAGTAAATGTGAATTGGTGTGGGGGAGAACTGTTTTATTGGAAGCCGAAAGTGGAAGTGCATCGGGAAGTGTTTTATTGCATCCTTTTGTGCGCGACTGGTAGAGCCGGGGCACTGGGGAAGACAATATGCTGTCTGATGCCTCCCTTCAAGCTGCGGCATAGCATCGCAGACGCCCGGCCAGCAAAACTCCTCAAATAGACCACGGTTTCCAGCATGCTAGCTATGGTTTTGTACTATACTATAGCTTGGCCCAATAGATGATTTCCCACGGACGCAACGTCACCACATCAAACATCGCCCAGTAGGCTACTACAAGTTAATGATGGGCTACTAAGCAGTACAAATGGACACAACAACACCCTGATTAGCCTAATTTGTCCGTGGAGGTAATGTGAGCGTTTTAATTCGACTTAATTTTAGCCGTACATGTTAATCGATTGATTTAAGTAACAGTTGTTTTCAGACTTTTTGTCGAGTAGGCTATTATGCGTAAATGCACTGTGCCATTATCTCAAACAAACTTCTTACACTAGCAAACAGAAGCTAGTCCCACACAATTTTTAACAAATGCAATTAACCAACAGGCATAGTACTGTGTCTTGCGTCTTATCGACTTTTTTTGGCTGCACATATATTTTTTTTCACTTAAGGACTCAAGGCATTTGACTCCATAACGACGGCAGCTGCTGCCAGCCAACCAAGCGGTTCACTATTTTAAGTGCCCTTTTCCTCAAGTACTGTATACATTCTAAAAAGCTCATAATCCCGGACACATATCGTATAGGCCTGTCAAACCAAAACCACTTGAAGCCCTGTGTCCTCAAAGCCCTGGGCGCCGTCTGTCAAAGTCCAGTGGTTCCTTTTTAAGTGTAAAGTTGGGACTCAGGACGTCATTATGAGGTGTTGCTGATGATGGCGCGACGGCCGACAACATAGCTCTGTTTCCCACCTCCAGCTTTTGCCTTTTGGGCATAACGTCATAAGCTACACACAAAGCCATGTCTGTGTAAAATACAAATATAAGACATTAAAAGTTGTTTTCAATAAAAATTGATCGAAGTTATTTTATTTTTGTTCAGTGAAAAAACACAAACAAATCTAATTAGCTCTGCCAAATTAGAAATTCATTTTTAAAGAAAATACATTTTAATATTTCCATAAAGAATATTTCATTAATCACTTCTGAGATGAGGCATTGTTGTTATCAGATTGGGACTTGTATAGTCTACATCTTGGAGATAGGCCTAAAACGTTTCTTGTTTTTGTGTCTTTTCCGCATTTCTATCCCACTATCAAGGCTGAAAGGCTTTCTGACTTTTTTGTGCAGAGAGTAAAACGGCCATAAAGTTTAATAACCTCCCTGTACTCCCCTTTCACTCCCCCATTTGTATCCCTTTCTCTCTGTCTCTCTCTCTTGCTCCCTCTATCTTTTCTTTTTGTTCCTCAGGCAGAGACCCGGACGGAGCGACTATATCTGATCGTACATGTCCTTGGATAAACCCCAAGCAGGCACGCAAGAAATCCAGGGCGATAGCTCAGTATCAGGCCGCTGTGGAAGACATGTCTACATAGGGAAGGATCCCTATTTAAACGCTGCATATTCTTCAACTTTTGAATTCCGTCTAACCCCAACCGCACAAGAATGTGAGATGACGCAACCGTCAAAGCACGCTGTGAGAACATTTATCAAGTGACTCTCCGATTGCTTACAGTGAAGCAGCAACATGAAGCGTCAATGCGAATTTGACACATAAATGCCTAATCATTTAATTTTGCTACCGAGAAAAACTAATCGTGTACAGCTCAATTTCAAATGTAGTCGCATGATGTCTGGTGTTTGTGTGACATGTTGTGTTGTGTGACATGTTGATTGGCAGGCTGTTGCGGCTATTGTAAGCAATGGATTCTCTTTCTTTGGCACATTCATGTATATAGGGCTACCTTATAACTTGAATAGTGATACACAAAATAAAGAATGAAATATGCAGTCGCAGCATTCAAGCATGCTACATTTAAACGCAACACACAATATATTTCTAACAGTAGGCCTATATGCTCCTACTTTTGTTTAAAAAAATATTGAAAGCAATAATAGTAATTAAAATAAAACAATAATAGGCATACAGAACAATAGACCTAAATAAGGTAGATGGAATATAAACTATATCTACAATGCAAATCATGATGATAATAATACTACTAATAATGGATAATTTCACCTCAAGACTTAGTCAATAAGAAGTGAAAGCATGTTTAATACAGCCCACTCTATGTAAAGTTTGGTTTGTTTGTGCTCTAATGCTGTGAGGAAGTTGGAATTAAAGACGGACGGCATCATTACTTCAAGGCCTGCAACATCAAAGTAAACATAGGAGCCGACAGTCAGTCATATAATATGGAGGTCACTTGAGTATTTTCAAATCCAATAGCCACCACGTGTGTTTGGAATGTGTGCCAGTGCACCCGGACAGCGCATGAAATCAATAATTTGGTTTTCAGAAGAAACGAAATAAGGTGTGGGCACTCTCTGTCTCCATAAGAAGTCACAGTCACGTGGTGCATGCCACGTGTCTGGCAGCTCGTAAAAGGTGAATCCACAGTACCATCTAGAGTCATAAAATGTCCCCGTCAGCAGCCCCGGGCCTTGGGGAGAGACACAGCCCAGTCATCCTCCAGTCACTTTCACGCACCACAAAAAGAGAGAAAAATGCCCTGCTGTCTGGATATGTATTTTGCAAGGGTAGCTTGATCGATATAGGCCAAAATACTGATGCAGTAAACACCGTCGCCATGTAGACACTAGATGGCAGTGTTGAATTTGACAAGACAGCTCAGAAAGGCCGCATTTCACTGCATGCAACTCACTGTCAACAATGAGACTGATTTGGGGTACTTATGCAGGGCCTGGGCAAATAAGAGGGGCTAATTACCTATTTATTAAATATTTTACCAACAGGTAGGCCTACATTGCCATCCACAACAATCCAATTACTGTTTGCTTGTGACTGTTTCTGTAGAATATAACATGTGGATCTTATTTGTAAGAGGGGACCCGTTTAATCTGACACACGCCTAACAATCTCATATAACATCCAAATAGTATCCAAAAGGAGAAATATATAGTAGAACTAGCCACACGATATAACAACAATACAGCACATGACAAGTGCAGCAAACAAGAGAAACTGAACAGTAAAAGAACTGTACCATCCAATAAACCACACATGACATTGCAATTAGGCCTATATTTTGTTTTATTTAAATTGCGTTAGAATCCAAACCAGACTTGTGCCATGCGTAATGTCAATTAGCTCACGTGGTTAGCAGCCAGACTTGACTGGGGTACAGGTACATCAGGGATATATTTAGCATTTTTACACCACATTCGTCTATAGCACCTATAAAGAAATGTTAATGAAGAAAAAAAGCATACATTTGCCCTCCACACACAACCCATCATCCACACCCAGTAAATTGGGGCTTCATCACTATTTCCGTTTCATGTAATGATATGTTGACGGATGCCCTGACAAGGGTAACGCAGGCCTTATGGACCATACCTCTCCAGAGTACTGACCAGAGGCCGCAGTGGGCTAAAGTGCTCTTTTTACTACTTCACACCAGAGTTAAGAACATTATTGCGTGACGTTTTACACGTTCTCTCTCATGAAAATATACAACAGAGTAGTGTGTATGAAAGACAGACTCTGCGCACAGTGCTGGACTCCCTACACACAGCAACTGTAGCCTATCTGATCATTTGTGAGCAGTACACCATCGAACGACAACCGAGGGTTAAATTTCGGGATGGATAAGTTGTTACATCATTAAATTACTTCCCAGTGGGAACTATTAGATACATTTGTAAACCAATAAGGAACGCAGATTTCCAAACTTACCCACGTTCCCCGCGCCTTTCGCTGTGACGCACGCGGACTGGTCCAGCGGCGAGAGGAAGCGACAGAGAGGCTGCGTGCGTGGTGCCAACTGCGGTATCAGTAAATATCCCAAGACCCATGTCGGAATTCCGGTTCGGCTTCTTGAAAGCTGAGGACGCCTGGAGACGCCCTGTTGTATCTTACAATGTATGTCCGCAAAACAAGGGAACAAAGCGAGCTATAGTCAAAGTCTATAACCCTACCTTTAGCCCTACCTCATAGTAGGAGTGACAGAGAGGAAGAGAGAGACGGCGAACAGCAGTAAAAGGAGGAGGAGGAGGAAAGCGGATGAAGGGGAGACATGGGGAAGGGGTGGGTAATGCTAGCCAAATGAAAAGCGATAGCGTTGCCTGTACTCGTAAGATGGAGCTGAAAAATCAGGATAAAAAACACCGAATTTTGTGCTGTCGGTCTGCCGTACGCGAATGGGTGAGCATATGATAGCAGGAAAGACAACAGTACAAAGTTCACGTTCACGGAGGGCGCGTCATGTGACCCTGCTGTAGCCAATCCCAATAGTACCTCAGTCGTAAACTTTTATTACTTAGCTGTAAATTTCCCACCAAACAACCAGGAATGCGTTGAGCCCCCTCCGCACCCTCACTTCTATTCTTTATCGTTTTCACCCACAAATAAGTCCCTCTCATACCGCATAGGATAAGCCATATTTTTCTTTGCCCTTTGAGCAACATGCATTGTCGGCTATTCCATTCATTCCACATCATGGGTTTTTGGGTCAGACAGATGCTTTTTCATTGGTTCAAAAGAAAGCAAAAATGGACAATAGTTAATACTAGGAGTATTTCAACAGTTTTCCAAAATACAGCGCCTCCATCACTAACAGCGCAAAGTGTAACTACAGTCACAAGTTCACACCAGTTCTGGGCCCAGTGCCCTGGCGGACGGACAGTGATAGACTACATCACCACAATTAGCACTCATCAAAGTATATACTTCCGTTATTTTAGTCCCTATTTTTTAATGTTTTCAGTTTGTATGAGTAGGAACATTGGAGGTGTGATGGAGATGAGAGAGCGGTTCTTGTTTCCCGGTGCCGCACTTGAGCGCCATAGGAGCCAACTGAGGAAGGTACTTGATCCATCCTGAGATGTCTGCCCGCTCAATGTGTCTATCTATCACATGTAGCACATGCAAGATTGTATATGTGAATGCTGTAAACTCATATTTTTGCTACCAACAATTGCGATATTTTAAAATCCTCTGCGAAACTGTCTAGGCTAATGTGCAGGCCTATCGGTAGTAGGCCTTTATATTTGGTCGTATATGGTATTACATATTGTGATAATGATGATGGGGAAATTAAAAACATAAATAAAATAAAAATGTGTTCATATAAAGCCTTGCGTCTCATCGTTATTTTGTCTGCATGCATGCAGTTGAGATAAAGGCAACACATTTTATTTTGACCAACATGTTCAGAGTGCCCTCGGATTTCAATGCCCTTCAGATTCTAGTGATCTATATAGTAAGGCCAATATACATAGCATGTATACATGGAAAATGTGTTAATGTCTAAGGTGACTTTCTTTTCTATCATACCAAACGGTGTATGGGGCTGCTATAATATCTCCGGCCTTGCGTTCTCTCGTGGCACAGTGTGTTTACGGACGCTTGCATTTAAGATCAGGTGAAGAAATATTAGGTTATGTCGGCAGTGGTTGACATTAATGGTGTGTGCGAGTTAATATTCAGTTGCAAATTCCAAACACACAGACTACATTTCAAATGTTTTAAAAAATGTATTAATCCTATGAATGGGAAATAAAGGCATTGGTCAGCAAGCACAACTTTAGCCACATTCGGTAATGCAACGAATAGGCCTATGAAAACAACCGACGGCTGTTGGATGATATCATATGACATGCAAAGTCCTATATTCGTTTTTATAAACACACACAAACACAAACAATTCCAAGTATTTATACTCACATTTAAAAGCCTGGCTTGGATTGTAAAGACACTGTTGAGTTTATGAGGCTACAATAAAGTTAACAGGTGATTACGAGGGCGCAGGAAGTGGCTACTACAAGGGCAATATAAAGTACAAAAGCCAGACGGGTGGACAATACTCGCAGACCATTGTCACGCCGAAAGAAAACTTCCGCAGGGCCAAAAACCCTGCCTATAAACCCCCACAGACAACTGTAGGGATAGGAATAGATTTTTGTCTCCTTATTCTGTGCACAACTACACAACTGTCTGGTTGTGTCCATCTCTCTCGACACATGGCCTACGACTGGTAAGCGCATCACTTAATAATTAGCCAGAATAGCAAAATGTATAAATGCTTAAGTGTCCTTCAACTAAATTATGCTATTTATATAATGTCCTGATGAAGAAAGCATCGAAGTTTAACTTTATTATTGGTGGAGTGATGTTGGTGACGCTTGCGCGTTAGGAGTAGTGGTAAAGTCTAAGAGCACAACTTCATTTTTCTCTGGGCCTCCTGACCTCCACTTATAGTTGTTTACATTTGGGGCCTAGTTTATGAAAATATTCCCAACACAGTGAGTTAGGTTTGGAAATAACCTGCTCAGCAAGTAAACCCAGAAGGTCTATCGCGCAGTAATGCAGTGCGTAATTCAGGCCATGCGCAACTCTTCACCCGCATATTGGCTAATGCATTTCATAACAAGCAATTTATCCTATGTTTTCATATTTGCTGGTGCATTTTAACAATGCATTCTGTTTGCACATTTTCTTTGAAATCCTGAGAGCATAACGGAATAGACCCAAAGAAACTGGTTATGAATTTCCTATCTTATAGGTGACTCTCAAATTGTTTTGAGTAGACAAACAGAAATGAAATATTCAATCGTTTTATTTGCTTTTGTTCCGTTCCAAATTGTAGGTGATTCTGGTACATCCGTTTACAATGTATACAAAGGTGAGAAACTGCACACCATCACCAAAGCCTAGGCAGTTTTGTAGAAATTCACACGCGCGTAGCCACACACACACACACACACACACACACACACACACACACACACACACACACACACACTTCCACAATTTCATTGATCTTTGGGTACTTCATATTAGCAAACTGGAGACCTCAACGGTGGTGGATTTAGTTAGTTTGCTTTTGCACTTTGCATTTTTACTTATTTGAAAAACAGCATTCGTACTTTTCCTTAGACCCGGTTGGATTTCATGCTATCCCCTCCACATTACCTTAACCACCCTTGTCCTGTAATAATAGCATGGTCTCATCGTTTACAACACATCTTCCTTATATCATGAATAGAATAAATGATTTCTATTGTCAACGTTTTGGTTATGAGTATATCACGTATTATGTCAAACACTGGTAAATTCTGTATCAGCTGTGTTCAAAATTCACCCGTCAAAGCTGTGGCGCCAACTGTTAATGGACACACACCAAGCGCAAAATGACGAGTTTTTCAGAAGAAAGTTGGCCTACAAACATGTCAGAAATGTGTAATATCCTTATAATGGAATGACTGTACAGGGACCTTGATGTGTTTTTTACAACAAGCTGCCAGTTGATTTGTTACAGCTAAGACAAGTATACAGAATTGTCCGTTTTAATTTCCATAGTCCTATCTTGGTAAGAAAATGCGTAAACGTAAGAAATGTTCATTGTGCGCAACACTTTGCAACGTGAGTTGCATTTTTACGCGCGTGTGTGTGTGTGTGTGTGTGTGTGTGTGTGTGTGTGTGTGTGTGTGTGTGTGTGTGTGTGTGTGTGTGTGTGTGTGTGTGTGTGTGTGTGTGTGTGTGTAGGCTACTACGTGCTCGCATGTTCTGGTGCGTAATCGGCTACACGTTTGGGCCACACAAAACACAAAAAACGACAAAAATTGTCTTTACCATTTATTGTACAACTTAGCAACATATGTGCATACAGAAAACAAAACGTACTTCCCTCTGAAACATAAGAACATAAGCCTTTGTGGCACAATGTTTACGAAGACATACATGTTCAGTGCAATAAAAATCTATTCTAGAACACCAGCACAGAAATATGATAATAACTGATGCTTGATCAGCAACATTACAGTTCTTCATCTGGTAAAACAATTGTCACACAAAAGTGCGTCTGTTTAGGCAGTTTAAGTTGTTGGGGACTTAATAATACTCAATGTATTTTTGAATAGTTAACTGCGTTGTAGCCTATTATAACTTGTTAACACACATTGGCATGGCCTCTCAAAACTTCATAGTATGCATCGGTCAAACATCTCGTCAAATCGTGCCTAACATCGATGAAATTCAACTCAGAATTCATAAATGCATTCATTCGCCAAAGGAAAATTATGGCCAACCTCTAGTCATATTGGTAGTTGAATCTGCATTGACGAGCTTTGACCTTTCTATCTGAGTGCTTTGAACGTCCATTGTTTTTTAGGCTACCTGGCACATAGGAAGTTTCCGAAGTCAGTGCCGATAGATGTCGATACTGTCAAGTTTTTTGTTGCAAGGCCTACTGTAGGTAGTTAGATGCCCCTGAATCGAGGGGAGCTGTACGTCAGGTAGGCGGCCTACGTGTACAAACGCATGGTTTAGGTAGGTAGGCTGTTTGCTTAACAGAGGGGCACAATACGCGTGTACACTCCATGTCATGTAAAGTCAAATGATTTCAAAATGTATCCTCTCAGCATTTGATTGAGTAACTAACGATTCAGTTTAAGCAAAATGTCACAAATTGTACAAAATATGCATTACAAATTTTCAGTGATATGAATACAGTTGTGATTAGGTAGATTTTTGTTTCAGTTCAAGGGTGAGAGTGAAACTGCCTTTCAAATAATCTAGTAAAAAGTTGCAGCCCTCTCATCCTATAGGTAGCATCATTCGAGTCCAATTTTATCAATTTGCCTTATGATTACCTGGATTCTCGTTTATCCACTCAAATTACATAAATAATACGCTAGTGGAGGAAAACACACACATTGATAATATAAAATAATATATTCGCAATAAATTGTATACATTTAGGCCCATCGCCCTAATATCATGTCATTTCTCTAGAATTGCATGTTGTTGTTGGTTTTTTTTTTCTATTACTGTGAATTAAGTAATCTCAGTATTGATCACACAGTAAAGTTATGGCACTGAATGTCACATGGGAGGGATAGCCGATTTAAAAACAAAAACAAAAAACAAAAGCACAACAAAACAAAAAAAAACACCATTGTGGGCTTCAGCCTTTCGTTGTGATTCTTGTGTCGTCAAGCCTGGATAGGCTATTGGTTGTTGTTTTTTTTTTGTTTGTTTGTTTCTTTTTTTTTGGTCTCATGGTTTTATAGTAGATATGGTCGAGACACAGTTGATGAACATACAATTGAAACTTCTGGAAATAAAGACGGACCACTTTTTTGTTTATCAGAGCGGGCTCACTAAAAGCTTGAATTGTCATTGGATGCCTGCTCTCATTTGGGGGTTTACTGCGTGGAGAGGAAGCCGTGTCACAATTGCCTCTCTTAAGGATTTCCGCACTTGTTGACTCAATAAAACTGTGGTCGTAAAAGGGGATCTCTTCCCTCACTAGCCCGTCTCTCCTCTCCCCCTCCCTCTCTTCTCTATCTTTCAACTTTAAGTCGTATAACCATAAAAATGGGGGGCAATAAAATCACTCTTTCGTCTCCTCTTCCTCCTCTCTTGTCTCCTTTTTCTCTGCTTCTTCTGCTTCTGCCTCCTCGTTGGGGTCCTCATCACCCTCTCCCTCGGCCTCAGCCTCGGCCTCGGCCTCCCCTCGTTGTCCGGGAAATTTGTCTTTGTTGTTTTCTTTTTTCCATTTCATGCGCCGGTTTTGAAACCATATCTTCACCTGTCGCTCTGTGAGGCTCAGGGCGTGGGAGACCTCGATGCGTCGCTTGCGTGTGAGGTAAGGGTTGAACAGGAACTCCTTCTCCAGCTCCAGTGTTTGGTAGCGGCTGTACGTCTGTCGCCCGCTTCGCCTTCCTGGAGCTGAGAAAAGCAGTGAGATATGTAGATATGTTGAAGCATACACAGAGAGACAGGCAGGCACATATCAACAAAACATGTGATATGGTGTTGCATTCGGTGGTGCAGAGCAAGCGAGCGCTGAACCTGATTTCATGAACTTTTTTCTTTATGGTGCTACACTTGTGTTATGACTAGGGCGATGACATACCACACATCCAGTCAGTATTTATTTGGTGTGACGACTTCCACAATATGCGACTGTATACACCTTCAACCTTAAATCTCAGAGGGCTGAAGGATGAGAGAGAACACAGGCCAAGTACGGTTATGGTTCATGAGTTATATCTTGTTAGTTAGGTGTTCCTGTTTTTTTTTATTGTGAGTTGGCTCATCTTCACTCGCGGTCCCATAAACGCATATCCACCAGATCAAACAGCATTTACTTTGATAACATTTCCCCTTAAGAAAATGGTCGATTCTGATTGACATTATGTAAGGCACAAAGCACCTTAGACTAAGGAAAATCAACTCTTAACGGCGAGTGAGTCAACAACCAGCTGTGTAATGCCATCACATAGGGAGAATGTCTCGACTGAATGCAAACAAAACAAACTTACACACGTATAGAAACGCACACACCATTGAACTGCACACGTATAGCCTACATGCGCACACGAGGGATCATTTCGGTAATTTCTCTACACAATCAAAGCACAAGACATTTGAACATTTAAAAAGGAGCTTGAGCTAACCGTGGGGTCTCATCCAAGGGAACATGAGACCAGGCGACGGATTTTGATTTAGATGGCCTTGTCCGTCTCCGAGGTTAGTGCCATTCGACGATTTACAGTCTGGGTATTGCGCCACACTCGCCTCTTGTTGGGCGCCATAAAGTGATTGTCTCGGAAGAGCGTCGTAGCCGTAAAATTTCGTGGCATCTCCGTGGCACGCCAGGGCACAGGGGTTCTGTTGGTATCCCGGGTTAGAGATCCCCGGCGTGCCGTGGTGGAAGAAGTCCTGGACGTGATGGGGTGTGGGTTGGAAGCCCGGTGCCGCGGCTCCAGCTCCATACACCAGCCCATGGCTCCGGGTGACGCTCTGGGGGAACCTGCAGTCGTAGTACGTTGGCTCCAGCGTCTCAGCGCCTTTGTACTTGGAAAATAACGGGTTGACAAAGTAAGAGCTCATGTTTGCCGCTTTCACCCGTGTGTCGCCTGCTCAAGTGTTGCTGTCGTTGGATGAGTAGAGTGCTGGACAATTTGCTATTACCTTAGTTCTGCCCCAGAGCCCATGCATATGACCACCGGAATCACACAACCATAGAGACAAGCTGGAGAAAATACAGACGTTCAGTGTCCAACTCCAGGTATCAGCCGTTCTTTTTCGTTGTCTTCCCCTCTTCACTTCCTCACTCTTTTTCCCTGGTAGGGGGTGCTCTTCTCTGTTTTCACCCCCTTTTCTGTATTTGCAGCGTTCTAATAAGGCTTATATGTCGTGAATGGTTGATATGACTGCTAAGCCTGGCTAGCTCCGCCGACACAGTCACAAGCGTTTTTGCGCGCCCCCCTCTCCATGACACAGACCCCCTCCCTTCTCCACACACACACACACACACACACACACACACACACACACACACACACACACACACACACACACACACACACACACACACACACACACACACACACACACACACACACTTCAATCCCCCTCCCATTCTTGGCCGTCCCTTCCTAGACGTCTAGGCTACCTTGAAGCTGCGTTTAATCGACTTTTTGCAGAATGGTTGTAGCCTACGATACAGCACGCTGAAAGGCAATAATTAATACACACACACACACACACACACACACACACACACACACACACACACACACACACACACACACACACACACACACACACACACACACACACACACACACGATTTCTTTCACAAAATCATATGCGCACGCACTGCACATTTCGCCTACTCTTTTGGCGCTGTGTGCAGTTACACGTGTACACCAAGTACATCAAGGATACAGCTTTAGCGTTGTGTTGCAGGCCTAATATCTAATAGCATGATGGAAAGGACTACTAATGTCACGAGTGTACAAGTCATAATTAGCTTACTCTTTACATCTCTCTCTCTCTCTCTCTCTCTCTCTCTCTCTCTCTCTCTCTCTCTCTCTCTCTCTCTCTCTCTCTCTCTCTCTCTCTCTGCACACAGCGTATAAGAATAATAATAATAATAATAAAAACTGGCCAATGTTTTCAATGTTGTATTTCTAGAAATGTTCTATAATTCAATCTATATGCTACCGGGACCAACTGTAATAATTCGTGCGACTTCACATTATAGGAGTGAGATGTATTGTATAATTACCTTGTTTAACGGGGAGTGTAAATGAGTTGTTTTGGGGGGGAAATAAGCAGTGCTTTTAAATTAAATAAAAAAATATTTTTGTGATACTAATTGTGTTTGTGTACAATATGGCATCTGTGAATAAAATGGAAATATTTTATATTCTATTGTTTGTTATGATTATTTCTTAATGCTTTCATTTGAAGCCTTCATCGATCTGTACACGCATGGAGGTGTTTAAACAGCAAGGGACAAGAAGGCCTGAGTTTGCATAGATTATTTTCTTCGATCTCTTCCAGTGAATAAAGATCGATGTTTATTAATCTTATCTGTTCTTTCTTTTGAAGCCCAAGGTAGCATGGCTCTCTATCCCACAACGCAAAGGGAGAGAGCTATACATTACAAAGACAGATTACGCACTCATTAAAACGACCATTCAATTTCAGTATTGTATAGCATGTGAGTGGTAATGAAGTCAAAGAAGCTTGTTAAATAACATTGTGTGTCTATAAGAAGGAAAAGGTAAAGTCGGTAAAGCAGGCTTACAAACAAATCCAACAAATAAACAATGTTGACAAAAAGGTGGAATTCCTGAAAGAGGCCTATCTGATTATTTACCAAGAGGCAGCTCAAAACTCAGCCGGTCTTCACCTTTACTCTAACGGACTAATAAACAGGTTGACCATAGCTTTTACGAGCTCTTCTCGGCTTATTGTCAGGATAAACTCCCTCCCGGGTGCACAGTTTGACCGGGGATAGCACAAGAAATTGGCCAGGTTAGAAGCGAATGGTGCTCCCTACCGGAGGATACACAGAAATGCAGTGTACGTCTCTCGCACGAAGACCTTTGTGTAGCCTTCAAATAAAACCAGGTTTATGACCCCAGGAGTACATTTGTAGCAGTTTAAGTGTAGCCGGTTTCCCCTTCTTTGCGCTATCAAACAGTCAAAAAGAGGAATGGTCAAATGGAGATATTTAACGTCTGAAGCTTAGGCTATGTTAAAGATGGAAATCCCCATCAAGGGAATGTTACAGACGTGTTCTTAAAAATAATAATCAGCATCAGCATTCAATGTCCAAATATCTTGGATTATATATTCCACATACACCTGAAAATAGGCTAGCCTAATGGAGAATAGACCTTCCAAACCCACATATGTAAGCGGGGGAACAGCGCCTAGATTGGAATACACCAACGACTGTCTCAAATGTAGGTCAAGAGCGACATCTAGTGTAGAATTAGTGTTTATTCAGGCAGTGCCTCAGCAGTGGAGCTTCGTGTGCTCAGGCGCCTTTGAACACGCCCGTTGAAGAAACGCATGTGGAAGGGGTCATAATAGCCCTCTGATTAACCGGAAGTTGCGTATCTTGAATGGCTTCGAGGATGTGTTAGACCATCAGATAATAAAGATTATGTTTGTTATGACCTCACTTGATGCATGGGCGTTGTGCCCACCTAAGGAGTAGGCTATCCCCAATGAAATGAATGAAATTGGACATCACTTAGAATTCAACACCACACACACGCGAAATCGAATAGGCCGAATAATAATAATAATAATAATAATAATAATAATAATAATAATAATAATAATAATAATAATAATGTAGGCTAATTGTACACAAGGTCAGAATAATAATGATAATTCCGACAAAATAATGTCCGTGAATAGATTAGGTTTTGTTAATAGGCTACTTGTAGTCTTAGCATTATCATTCATATTCTTTAATAGCCTATAATAATATAGGCAAATAGCATATTATAACACACTATTAATAATGATTTTGTTGATTATATTTTTTATTGTGATGTATTAGTATTGCTTTTATAGTATTTTACTCATACAAACCTATTACCATTGTTTATATGACACAATTTATAGTATTGCTGCCACATATTTATTTTTTTGGTGCAGCCTCCCACAAGCTATCGGTGGCTAGTGTGATGATGATTATGCACTTGCAACTGGAATACAATTTGACTCTTTCAAGTAGGACTCATCTGTCACCCCCTTCTTCTTTTTCTAATGACAAGGAAGATAATAGAGAGAGCGGAAGTTGGAAGGGGGCTGGTGCATTTGTAGTGGACAGTGTAGACAAAAACAAGTGCAATAAGGCTGCTTTGAAACAAGGCCCAGCATTGCCTCCAATAAGAGCAATAAAGTAATTTAGCCCAGACGTCTAGCCAGTTCCCCGGCTTTGCTTTGTGAAACTGCAATCGAGGCAAACACTGCAGCCGCAAGCAGAGCTGTAAAAGCCGCATTGCTCTGTGCTCCGCGGCGGAAATGTCTAGCTTGATTGGGCTCTAAAATCGCTACATCCTGTCAATAATGTTTGTGGCACCTCCTGGAGAAAAAGAGACAGTTTCAGACACACCAAAAACGCCAGACTTCTCACGCTTCTGACAACGTAATCTTCCATGCACGCGTGCGAGCACGCACACACACACACACACACACACACACACACACACACACACACACACACACACACACACACACACACACACACACACACACACACACACACACACACACACACACACACACACACAGAGAAATATAGGGAAAAGAGAGGGGAATACTATACATAAGAAGAGTGCAAGCCATAAAATGTCCCTTTCGACGCGCAACCTCCTCAGTCATCCTGAATGTACACCCAAACTAATAAATTAGAGGAATAGAATTTAGGCTGTCCATGCCCAAAATATTTCTCATCGGGCCTAATAGAAAGATTAATTTCAATGAAACGTGGAGGTTGTTGAGTTACACACTACTTGGCCAACCAATATTCATTTTGTTTCTACTGTGAAAGCACTGAATGGTTTTAATTTGTCTTTTTTACACAGACCTACTTAGCTGGGCGTTTCAGTCTTGCGTTTCTGAACGAAACATTTCAGTGGTCTCCGTTTTCGGATAGATTATTAGCCCAGTTTAGTTATATTGTGGCCTACGTCGTTGTGATGATCTGGGGCCCCGGTTAATAAACCAGTGGCTTTCGTAGTTGGCCTCCATCAAATAGAAATATAATTTAGGCCTACATGCGTGCTCACAGGATTGAGCAGCATTGTAACTACTGTGGCACAACAGTACTACAACAGATATTATCTCGTGCAACAGTAGCAGGCCCCTGCCTTGTAGCGGGCCCCAAAGTGTCACCCTGCAGTCTAATTCATATAATTTGTATATCTGGCTACCGTGGGAGGAAGTGGTCAGGAAACGTTCATTAGTCAAGGAAGTGGATTAGGAGAGAGAGAGAGAGAGAGAGAGAGAGAGAGAGAGAGAGAGAGAGAGAGAGAGAGAGAGCGAGCAGTGACCTATAGCTCCAGCTGCTTTCAATAAAGATTAACATTGGCCCTCTATGCTATACTGTCTTGTGACAAAATTTGTTTACCCTTTTCTCCTCCATGTCAAGTGCCCGCTCGCGCCATATGTGTCCATAATAGGCCTACATAACAACACGGGCCTATTGGAAACGTTTTTTTGGTCTCTTAACTATTTGCTTTTTGATATCCGGAAATAAAACCATAAAAACAGCCCATGCCCATTGACACTGAATCCGAAACAGACTCGACTGAGATGATGTCATATATATTTTAGTATAATCACAATCTACAATTTATAACATAAACTTTCGATGTCTGGAGGGAGTAACGCATTATCCGGTAAATATCCACAGTGACGTAAACACAAACAGTAGGCCTACTCTTGTAATTGCGGTCGGGTTTTCTTGTACAAAACCATCTAATCATAATGTACACATACAATGCAACATCTAGAAAAATACACAAGTTTTAAATTACACGTGAACACACAAACACTACGGGGTAAATCCTATAATTCCTCATCGTACATATCCCAAATATTATGTTTAAAATGAACAATGTCCTATGTTGCAATTCATGAAACCGTGGTATACAAAAATAAAAAAGTATGTCACAAGCTGCATGTCACACATAAAAAAACAAAAACAAAATAAAAACAGTCGACGTAAGCCGTTCAGAGGTCAATCACAGATCTTGAGAGCTGAGATAGCTACAAGTGCAACAAATATAGAAATCACATGAAGAGAGACTGAATTTTCTTTTTGTTAAACTTCTGAGTCCAAAATTGCAGTCACTCCTTGTCCATGTTATATTCAACTTTGACGCAGGCCTTTTTGTAATCTTCTGTGTCCGCCATTCCGAAATGGACTACTGCTCATTACTCTCAGTCTTCTCTTTATTCATTTTCTTCATCTTCATCCGTCGATTTTGGAACCAAATTTTGACCTGTCGTTCGGTGAGATTTAGGACCCGCGCCACCTCGTACCTACGGTCCCTTGTAAGATACATATTAAACAAAAACTCTTTCTCGAGTTCAAGTGTTTGGTATTTGGTGTATGGGCACCGCTTCTTCCTCGTGGAGCGCGCGTGGATCCAATTCGCCACTGGGTTGTCTATGTAACAAAAACATACAAAACACACAAGACATCAAACACAGTTCAAATAGCCTAGCAATGAGGCAGAGTAAGTTTGATATCCAGTTAGGCCCACAACATTGACTGGGGTGTGAGGAGGAATTCCCTACTGACTATCTTTAAGTCGTATTTCCACAGCACGACAGATCATTGTGCATATTGGTATTACCCATTCCTCTCAAGACCAATGACACTATGGCACTGGGGGGAAATATGTGGATAAACACGTTGTATTCACCCCCAAAATATTCCCTTTTCAAGACGATCTGGAGTTCTAAAAAGGGACTCAGTCATAAAAACGTGAGTGTGCCCATTTGCTTTATTGGCCCATAAAAGATTTTTAAAAGCCTGTAGTTTCAAGTCCCGGCAGGCTCTGCAGCGGAGGCAGCTTGTTGTGTTTGGGCCATACACATTCCATGTGCTGTGGCTTCGAGCTTTGTCTAGTCCTAGACTACCTTGGTCATTCTTCCTCCTCCACTCAGAAAAAAGCGTCAAAACACTAAAACCCATCCTCACTTTACACGATGAAGTCTGTAAATGCATTATTGTTATTCTAGTTAGCAATAATGCTACTAGAGAGCACAAGTGTACTTGTCACAAGCTTTTATTTGTAGGCAAATCATTTTACACCTGCCTTAATATAGGCTATACTTCACAATATCACTAATCATACTGGTATAATAGACATGCTTATGGTTATTTTGAGAGAGTTCTGTCGATGGACTTCAAAATGAAACTCAAAATGAATTTCCCTATAATACACCAAAAGACCGCCATGTTGACAGGCCTTGATGCAGCAGGCAGCTATACTAGGTTGTACAATGCGAGTGCAGGGCTGGTGTGACCATTTCTGTGACTGCGTCTATAACAATTAAGGTTAGGCCTACACATGATATGGTGACAATTACCATGCAGAAATACACCCTTGATGTCAAAGAGCTAACCCACTGGGAAAATGTTGTGTCGTCTACACGAGAAATGGTGCTACTATTATTTATATACAACAAGATATTTTAATTGCTGGTTAACCACGATTTAAATGGTATGTTTCTCAAACAGAGGTTGAAAAGGGAAGGAAATGGCCTCTATGAGCTTTGGTCTTGATACTCATCGCGCCAATGAAAAGCTTGTTTGCCGAGATTCCCCATTTTATAGCCAGTTTATGGCTGCTGCTTGCTTTACAACCCTAAAGCCATTGGCGTTTGTCCTGTCTAACGTTGTCTAACAGCCCTCAAGAAGAACGCGCGTTCAAAGGGAACTGAAAAGAGACGATAATTTCGTTTTATAGTGGGGGCCAGCGGACAACATTGAGTCCAAATCCGTGGTAAAACATCCCCCCTCACACCGCCATCACACGGTCCGTAAACAGGGATATTGGTGCTGCCTAAACTTACTTGGATCTAACTCTGGTTTGTCCTCCTTGAGCTTTGCGGAAGCCAAAGCCTCTACTTCGGGAGAAGGGATGATCTGCTGTGCCTTATCCCGGAGGTCAGGTGAAGAACCATAATAGTAATCCGCGTAACTGCGTCCGTTGGCGATACAATCTCCTGGTCTGCGCTCGGGGATACCGTCGGGCTTCAGCCCGTAGTGTCTGCTGTTAGCCGGGTAGCCTGGAAAAGAGACGGCTCCCGAGATGGGCTCCAACCACGACCGCACATACCGTGAGTCTGTGCCTATGTGGGGCTGGTGGGTATATGGGTGATACACCACAGAGGACTGCGAATGAACTGGGCCCCAGGAAGAGGTGAATACTGGAGGCTTCGGCGCAAAGCTGCAGGAAGGAAAATCAGAACAGTCCGGGACAAGAGGAGATGGTCGTGAACCGGCAGGGAGTAGCTCCGGCGCGGAGAAACGCGTCGCCAAGACCTCGTCGCTCTCGTGGTTTATCAACGAATCCACATAATAATTGCTTATAGGACCCGTGGTCGACATGACGATGTGATGCCTCTCTCCTCTTTTACATGCATCAGATTATTATATGGCGTGTATGTGTACTTTTTTATCTGCCCATAGAACAATCAAGTCAGGTAATTATTTCTCCCGGGGCTTTTGAGCGCTCATTGGCTGGCGGAAGACACGTGATCATATTTACTCCAAAATTATACAGTCGATTAATGCGCACGCAAACCTTGGGCAGTGATGTACTTCACATCTTAAAATGATCTTTTAAAAAAGGATTTCCATTCTATGACCAAACATTAGCGCGGAATATCCACCCACCATCCCTTTAGTTGTATGATGCTGTCATAAACAATGAAGAGCAGCGAGCCCCAGTTATTGGACTACGGAGGTATGTTGACCGCTCTAAAGAACGCACTATTTGCTCTTGTCATTTGTCTTTGTCGACAAAATGTCGTTGGAAACGCAAAACATATCGGCATATCACCTTGTAGTTCTTCCTCGACATAAATATAAGGCATATCCTGTGCATTTATTCACGTACGTCTGTTTAAAAACAGTTCGATTTCTTTTAGGTGTTCCAGTGATTTAGGCTACATAGGATGAGATTCGTCTGTATCGGTTTTGTTCAGCTATAAAGTTGTGTCAACTAACATTGCATGGAATATTCACTGCTAAGCGAACTTCATAACTTTTGTCAAGTCTAGAGCAAACCTACCCACCACTGGGGCTGAATTCGGAAAGAAGCCATGCATGTTTTTATGTCCCTCAATAAATTTTTACGAGGACCATTTGATTGTTCATAAACGTGTCGTTAATAATAGCAAAAAAAAACCTCGACTTCTTCCTATGACAAACATAGCCTAGAAAACTCAGCACATTACAGGGAGGACATAGTAGAAAATCCAGTAGCAACATCAAGGGAAGGATAGGTGTTTATTTTAACCAGACGGACAGAAATTAGGACAACCAATTGCAGACATTAGAACGACCAAGGTCGATGGTCCGCAAAACAAAGGTTTGTACATATCCATACGACATTTTAAAGACCAACTGAGGCATTTTTTTTTTTACAGTTTCATAGTTTTGTGTAAAGTAAAGATGAATACTGAGGAACTGAAAATCTACAATTCTACTTATACACATGTAGGCTATGTATAAGACGTCTTCACTCAAGTTTGGTGTGGGAAACGGCTATGATGCTGGTTGCAGGCCAGCCTAGAGGTGGAGGGGGTGATTGTCGTTCATATGTTGACATTGCTGCTCTTGCTAATAACCCCAGTACAATCCCTATACAATGTAGAACAATAACTCTACAACATGTCTGTGGTAACGGGAAACAAATATCCAAATTACGCGCCATGATATGCTATGGATAGTTCAGCGTCCCATTTGTTTGTACAAAATCAGCTATATCGGTGTGCATTAGACCAATGGACCTATAGGAATAAATATAACGTTATATTGCATGTTCTATATCATCTTTAATTAGCCAAATCTGTCGTCAACACAACATTTCTTCTGAGGTCCTGGTCTGCAGACAAGTAAGCAGACACACCGCACTGCGGTGCCCAGGCCTCGTGATGAACAGTCATTGTCACTCGCGGCACAAACGCTAGGCCCAGTATCTCTTTGCCGCAGAACCACAGCCAATCCCCCCCACCTCTCAATAATCTCAACTCGCCAGAAGTTTCCAGAAGATGACATTATGCTACATAGACCTTTTTTCGCCCCGAGCCCTAGTTTCTTGTGTTGTACTTTTCCACTGCTCACCACTGCAGCAAGTAGCCCATATAGGCGCAGTAGCTAAACAGAAAAAAGGACACACACAATAAAACAAATGTGCAAATTGCTAGGCTGGCATGCGAGACTCGTGGCCAAAGTAATGGTCATGAGACGGACAACAATTGCATTTGACTGTATAGTGTGCTGTTTATTGTGTCTCTCCCTATACTATTGCCTAACACAGAATAGTTTGCCACATTAAATTAGCCCCACTCAAATTGGAAGTGAGAGTGCGCTTGTGTTGGCTACGCCTAACACCTTAATGAAATAGCCTTGTGAAATGAAACAATGGGACAGATTAATTTGCAGAGACGAACATTTGTGAATACGTTTTTGACAGCATTTTGCTTCCATGGACCATGGGCACTATTGGTTGGTTGACAAGTGAGCTAGTGCGCAGATGAACCTCCACCAGATAAGAAAATGATTGTAGGCTACTCGACGGGGACTTGTAGCGACCAAGACCAACCCCTATTAATGTCACAATCCACATGTAGAGATCATATTCCCTGAATAGATAAACGCCATATAAATTCTGCTAGCGAGAAAGGCGCATTTTCAATTAAGTGGGAATCCATTGGATGCGCAAACAAATCAACCTAGGACATTAACTGCCACTAATATTGTGAAAGTGTAAATAGAAAACATGACAAGTATTCCACAATATGCCACCTTCTCTGGTTACAGTGCAATAGGTGTTTGTTTACTTTCCTTGCAATTAGTAATTGTGGCATGCGCTATAGCCTACTCAACTTTTCAGTCATGGAAAAACTACTTTTCATCTGCCCTCAAAAGTACTACGGTCTTCCTCAGGAGTCAAGCAAGTATGTGTTTAAAATTTGCCAACAACTGTATTTCATATACCGTTTCATATACGGCTTTGTTCTATACACGCTGTATTTTGATGTTTTACTATCACCATAACGTCACTGAAATCCGTAATGGGCAAACCTTATTAGAAGTCTACTTTTACACGATCAGTACTTTAGTCTCAACTTTGCTTAAATAGGCTACTAGACTAAGCCCTGATGAAGACCTATTGAGGGGTATACATGTTGGCTTTTGAAACATTTATTAGCCACGTTTAATAAAGGCGTTTAAATCCCAATTCCTTCCTCTTAATTACATTTTTGAATGCATGGAATTACTTTTCTTTTTCATCAGGCACCTGGAATACTTTAACTTTTATACATTTTGATACACAAAATATAAAATACACGTCTGGTCCAATTGTGTAGCCTACTCCGTCTGTTAATCAAAGACTGGTAACTACAAATTAAGGTGGGAAACATTCCCTGTTTGAACATAGAAGTAGTCTGTGCTAGATGTACGCACCTTGTTGTTGTATGATCTAAATATGATGTAATTTAATCTAATGCCAGTGTCACTTTGTAGTCAGGTTCATGACAAGTGTGACTTTATGGTCAGGAGCATGACAAGTCCGCTCAGTTGTTTGCATTGGTAACAGAAGAAAACATCAAACATTCGAACAGTCTCTGTGCACCATCACCTTCTCAATGCGTTGCAAAGTATTTGTTAGTTATTACATGTTAATAAGACGGCCAATTATCAAAGCGTTGCAAAGCACTTATGACTTGTTAAGTCAGTGCACCTTATCATCGAAAAGTGGGGTACTTATTACTTGCTAGCAAGCCTGTATCTTATCAATGCGTCGCAAAACACTTAAATTGGTGAGTCTGTTAGTAAGACTGCCCCTTATCAATGTGTTGCAAAACACTTCTTAGTTTGCGTGTTAATTGTTCTATATGTTACCGAGACTGCACATTATCAATGCTTTGTAAATGACGTATAACTTGTGAATTTCAGTAAGACCGCTCCTCATCAGTGCGTTGCAGCGTAATTATTATTGTTATGTGCGCATATGTGCCCAATGCAAAAATGTCAATTTCCCAACATTCTACGCAATGGATATGTCTCATTTTGGAAAAGAGCTCTTCACATGCCGTTTAGATTGCGTGGATTTCAACATTGGTAAATCCTTTTGACTCTGGCTTTGGGAATGGCATTTGTGTGTGTGTGTGTGTGTGTGTGTGTGTGTGTGTGTGTGTGTGTGTGTGTGTGTGTGTGTGTGTGTGTGTGTGTGTGTGTGTGTGTGTGTGTGTGTGTGTGTTGACGCGTCGAGGTCTTGTGATCAAGATCAACGTGTCCCAATGGCTGACAAGACGCAAGTGTTTTCCTGTTGAAGGACCCATTGCGGCATGTAGGCCAAAATGCATTTATATGCCCGAAATACAAATGAATTATTCCCAGTTATCTATAGATAATATATTTATAAAGCACACGACCTTAACGCGCGCGCGTGTGTGTGTGTGTGTGTGTGTGTGTGTGTGTGTGTGTGTGTGTGTGTGTGTGTGTGTGTGTGTGTGTGTGTGTGTGTGAGAGAGAGAGAGCGAGAGAGCGTGCGAGAGAGAGAGAGAGAGAGAGAGAGAGAGAGAGAGAGAGAGAGAGAGAGAGAGAGAGAGAAAGTGCATGTGTGTGCGCATGTGCGCGCGCAAGCATGTGTGATGAATTGCTAGATGGTTAGCCCCACATTTTCAAAAAAAAAAAAAACATATTGCAAAACATTCGTCATCGTAAAATGAAAGAACTTTGCAATAATAGTGTGCCTGCACACTCGACTAATTGTTTGTTTAAACTGTACACTCGTGCGCAACACACTTCGTGCCAAACCTGTCACGATTTGGCACGCAAATGCATGTTTGTCTTAGAACATCTGAAATAAATGTTTAAATAATAATAAAAAAATAGCATGATGACCACTAAATAAGAGAATACTGTAGGCCCTATCCATATCACTGTGCAGCGCCCCGATGCCTTTCCATGCTCTATATTTTGCCTTTTAGAATGACTCACAAGAATTCGTTTGTGGTGCCCTGATGAAGGCCGTAAACATAGCGGATATTTTTGTTGGTTATTGCTTTCCTCGCTGTTCTGGAGGAGCGGTATATCACCAACCACATCTGCAACCAAATTATAGTGGTTGTTTAACCCTTGTGGCTTTCACCAAGTGCTCATTTTATACGACTATAAATAAACGGATGTTTTCAGATTTCCAACCCATACGCATGTCCAACAGTTTCACACTGTTGATGATAACGAATTCTAAATTCCGAATAATTTGAATAGGCAGTCTTTTGACATTTCCTGTATGCTTTATGTATGACTGATTTGACAGTGAAAGTTTTATCTGGTTTGACTTGCAAAGTGCCTTTTATAAGCGTGTTGAGAAACTGCGGTGACATAGAGCCATTACATTTCAATCATAAAATGTGGTTACTCTTAAATATAGATGTATGTTTTCACTTTTCAAAATGTACACAGATAACTGAAACACATGTACAACGTGTTTATTGTGCTATTTGATGTTTGAATAAAGGGTAATGTGATGCAACATGTCTTGTATGCGTTTGGATGTGTGGATGTTATCTTTTCAAGTGGACTCTGACCTGGCTGTTAGGTTAAATGCCATGATTATTCGTGTAAAGTAATGGCTCATGAAACTGTACCACTTTGTTTATAATACTCAAGGGTTTGGTCGCTCGGCCATAGAAAAGATCCAGCACTGACAATGCTAACCATGCCACTGGCTTCTGCACTGCAGGGGCTAGCTTAGCATAGCATTGCTAATAGGTTACCTTCAATGCACCACTCGAATAATAGGCTAGGCCTGTGAACATAACTTGCTGCTCGTGGCAGAGTGTGTTTCTATGAGGGACAGTAATTAGGTTATTATCGTAATGTTATTAACACGAATGATGTTTCGTTTGGGTGAAGAGTGGGCTGAGAAGAGGAGTGATCTGAATATTTGCTTGTTTTATATCACCCATTAAGGTGAACAAGCTACATACACCTACTGGATCTTTTTTTCGAGCTACATTTAACTGTTATTTCAGCATCTCCTGACTTTGTCTAGAGAATCGGACTAAATATATTGTCATTAATTGGCGAAAGAAACATTTGTTACACTCAAAAGGACAGCTATTGTATGGATAGTGTGCACGTATTTTCGTTAGAAAATGGAAAATAATAGGAAAACAAGCCACACTCAATCGTAGTGGTCCCAATTCAGTTTATTCACATTTTGTTTCCAGCAGTCCTCCAGATTTGTTTTCACATGAAGTGGCCTGCATGCGTTGTAATTTACTTAATGTTAAACATACATGTGTAAACATGTTGGTGTTTTTAAGACAAAAGGTAACTATTCTGTTTCAAATACCCTCTATACATCCCTCGAAAATATGAAATCAATTCATTTTCATAGTAAATATTTACACACACACACACACACACACACACACACACACACACACACACACACACACACACACACACACACACACACACACACACACACACACACACACACACACACACACACACACACAAGGGTATCCACACGGCCTTCTGACACGGAATATGTTTGTCATCCTAAGACTGGAAAAAGGTGCAAGCACGTGTGTTTGTAAATATTGCCCGAGAATGCTCACGTGTTCATGTTTCAGAGAGAAAGTACGCTTTTTCTGTATTCACCCGAGCCACTATGCTGCACAATAAAGAGAATAAATACAAAACTGTGTGTTTTTTGCATTTCGCAGGCCAAGGCACATACCATTGCGTTATTACGCACGCCAAAACAGGCGAGCGTGCGTGCCATACAGAGTATGAAACCCAGGTGAAGGGCAAATAACATTTATGAAATCCTCCGTTTGAACAGCTTAACTGTGTTTGTAATTTGGGAAGCAGGTGATCGCTAAAGCACTCGACTGAGTTTGAGTCCTGTTTGGGCTTCGGATGGAGCACTCAAAATGCCACAGTGTTGGAGCGCAACGAGGAGACAAGGCCGGAGAAGCGAATCATCATTACTAGCCAACAGAGCCTATACATCCCATGTCCAGTCTTACTGTGCTGAGGAAACACCCCACTCAATATTGTCTGAGATTTATAGATTTGTAGAATATGCACGAAAAATAATTTGAAGTAGAGGAATTGGTATGATATAGCTGAAATAGATATGGCTAACACAGTGGCGGTACTCCTCCCTGAAGACCAGACCAGACAGTCCCTCAGAAACAATGACTTTGGTTCACAGACACTAATTGCCCACCCTGCCGCCCAAACACCACACGTATAGACATTCACATATGGGGGACAGAGACAGAGACAGAGAGACAGACAGAGACATGTCTGTACCTGCAAAAAAGGTCGTGTAAGCGGAACAGTGTGAAAAAATACCATCCCAATCAAGCTACCACCTGCATGCTGGATTCTGCCCATGCACTCCATGGTTAAGGTGACACCGCGCAAAACAAAACGGAGTTAACCACGTTTGCAATTAAGAGTAGGCCAGCTTGTGAGGTAATTAACACATCCAACACTTAATTTCCCATGATTAAATATCACTGCACTGAGTTAAGTTTGTGTCTGGATAAAGCACAGCTGCTGAGGTTAAAAGAATCCTGTTTATTACTAGTCCTGATTGCGGCGAGCTGGAGTGGAATTGTTAACTCATAAACACGTAGAAAGCCGCCACTTTGAAAGTCTCGCTGACAGGAAAGGTAGACCCATAGAGAAAGCCAGCTTTACAGCAATGCAATTAATATTATGGCGGCAATTGAATCCAGACGCATAAAGAAATGAACCCGTTCGGCAAAATGACAAATTACGCACGGAATTGCACAGCTTCACACGTTCAGGGACAAAATAAACCATATTCAAAATGTAGTATAGAAAACCACATTGGACTGGAATATTTACTTTTACATCAGGTTGAATATAATGATGTTCATACTACCCACGGTCTAGGCCCCTGTCTCCATGGACAGCATTGGAAATGCTTTATATTCGACCATTGCAGGTCATTTTGCTTGAATGCTGAAACAACTTCAGTAGACCTCGTCGATGTTGGGTTCTGTACATATATTAGCATAATCATATTGCAACACACCCACTTGTATAGGGTCGTGACCAGTTGGCCACACTGTGGGACAGATAATGCAATTCATTACATGCCTGCCACATTGGTAAAACAAGAGCCCTCAGCTAGGTGTACTTTGATTAGTGTGGGCATCTTACAGACTGCCTTCTCCTACATTCACTGCAACCTATTCTTAAAATTCCACCTTTGCATACAAAGTGCGCCTACTGCAAGAATGTACAAGGGACTTGGATAATGCGCAAGTCCACAAATTATTCTCAGCTTCTGGAAAGAACGGGGTGCTTTCCAAGAGTGCTGCGTCAAATCAACGTTAAGTGTGGGCTATTGGAAGATTAGCAATGCATGCTAGCATGCATCCTGTTTACCATTCAGGAGATTTAACCCCTTAAGACGCGGCTTTATAAATGTGTTGTTACCAGTATGGTAATGACCAAGTTGTGGTGCATTACTAAAGGGCCTGTGTTGTGTCATAGTGTTGAAGTGTTATGGTAGTCACATTTCAATGACTATTACAGCGTGCCACTGGAGGTACGGCGCGCATTAAGGGGTTAATAACATTGCATCTCTGTCTGATTTTTGAGACGCCTAGGCTTAGGTGGCAAACGTACAAGTAAAAGTAAATTCATAGAGTATGTAGAACACTGGCACATGTATTACATAGCTGTTACACAAGTTAATCCGTTGAGGATATAGTCTGCTGTTTTTGAAATAAAAAATAAATAAATAAAAAATACATAGGTCTACTGGTTACTCGGATAAATTACCTGTGTTTTTGACTTTTACTTTTGATATCTCAGCACCTAGGTCGCTACAAGGGTACCAACACAGTCTAGCCTAAATACGAATGCGCCTTCGCATTCCACAGGCCCCTTCGATCAATAGAGAAAACCCTCAGAATAAAATAAGGCAGAAAATATTATTTTATTATAGGTTAACTTGCGTTTTCGTTAACTTTTCAGTGTCCGTTTCAAACTCGTTGGCTATGCCGCAGTGTGCAAAATTCACCATAGGCCTATATGAATGTGATTGTACATAACCCACAGCACAGACATTAACGAACAAGTATTTTCCACACAGTGGGTTATAAATAATAGCCTAATAATAATAATAAAAAAACAAGCATCCTACCACTAAAGGCCTAATAATAGGCCAATTTCGCCTATTTTGTTTTGACGGCGCACGAGACGGAATAGCCTACATTTTGTTTGATTCAAACAACGTCATTCATTTTTAACCGATTAGGCGTTTTTTAGTTATCATGGATTCACTAGCTCTATTTGTAGTTCTGCCGCATCAACACAGTACTGGCTCAGTTAAAAATGATCATGAACCAGCAAGGAACTAGGGCCTATGCCAAAACGTAGGCTATACAATCAGCCCGGTGTGTTTCTAACCATGGGTCACTTTAAAATAAACAAATAAATAAAAGAAATCTTGCGGGCGGCCGATAATTCTGATTTCAGTAGGCCTACACTTAATAGACTCTGTTTCAGTCTTTCGTCTTAAAATCACGCCTTCACCTCTAGCTAAAAAATAGAACATCTTTTCGGCAAAGATAACAAGAAGCTGTGGGATGCACCGTGAGGCCTTCAAGTTCGACTGTGTGGAACACAAATCACACCATGATGTACTGTACGCTATCCGAAGTGATGAAAACACGTGATTAATTGCAGTCGTAGATTAAAATAGCATAACAAGAACCCTCTGGACTGTATTGGCATACCCTGCTTCCCATTTCAAGAAGTTGCAGTACCCTAAGTGCGGAAATAATGGTAATAAAATACATTGCGTAGTGCTCAAGCTGATGATAATGCAACACAATGCGCCTCAAAATCAAAACAGTACACATTTCTTTCGCAGTTTGAGTTTCGTTTACATGCGTCCAGAAGTATTGTTTAAACCTGTCTAGTATCTGTGCAGCGACTAATGCGCAGAAAGGAATAATCACGCTGCTACCATATCTAGCCTAATAGCTTAATTGTTACAGGAAATTAGTGTATCTGCACGTGGTGTTTCGATTTACAACCATCAGAAGACGCACGCTATTGTGGGATGACAAGTGAGTTCTAGAACTAATATTTCTGCGTATTCGTGGGAGTTGTTTATGCAAGAACGTAGGTTCATTTGGGCACACTGTTGCTTTGCGCAAAATCCCACCAGATTCATACCGCAATGGAATTAAGTCCAGCCATAAAAATGATGTTTTGGAGGACAATTGTGGAAGGTGCATACTTTGGTCAGAAACTGCGCAATACACAAAACTATTCGAACACTTCCTCCTTTTACATCATTAAATAACACTCCAGCTGGTGTGCCATACACTGTGTGTGTATATATATAATAGGCCTACGTATCTACACACACATGCATAAAACACACACACACACACACACACACTCTCTCTCTCTCTCTCTCTCTCTCTCTCTCTCTCTCTCTCTCTCTCTCTCTCTCTCTCTCTCTCTCTCTCTGGGCTAGCACCTGTATAGACAAATAGACATGGATGGTTTTAACAACACCTCTGGCAGACAGGACAGGACAGACCCTTCCGCATCCCAAGGCCCGCCAGCCAGCCAGTCACAAAGGGGGAGAGGATTTCTCCCACAGCCCCCGTGTTGTTTACAGCCCCAATTCAATGGCTGGGGGCTATAGACCCCATTTTAGTGACCGTCACATAAAACCAGGAAGACAGAGAAACGAAGAAAAGAGACAGCGGTGCGGAGGGGAGAGGCGATGGCGGTGGTTCATTTACAATGCCATTTGCGGAGACTGTGGGCTAATCTGGCGGAAATGGACGCCCTTGATGAAGGCAAACTGACGTAATCAAGGCAGTTTCTTGTTGCCGAGCCAGGAAGTCAACCCCAACAACATGAAACTACCTAAACCACGCATCAGCTGTTTATTGTGGGCAGTCTGGTGAAAACAGCTCTCTTGTAAATGCATTGATCAAAAATAGCCAACGTTAGACAATTGAATCAAACATTCAGAGACAGTAGTTTTGCGACATGCAGCGATATGACAAGACATGCTGAGCGAGTCTTCATAGTTGCTGATGATGACTTCAATTGTTACCACGCAAACATTCAATGTGACAGTCCCATGGTCACAGACAGCTTCGCCTTTGTGCAAATACACAGAAAATCGAGACATCAACTGCTCCAAGCGCCACCACAACAGCGCAAGCACCATCTCACAAGCCATCGTCCGAATATGACAGATGTAGGCTACAACTATGACTCAAAATGTGATAATTTCAAACCATCTAGTAATGTACACAACGTTCCCCCAATGCATTATTTCTAACCAACACAAAACCCTGCTAAGCGACACCATGCCGCACACAGTCCAAAGTCCAAACGCAGCTAATTTTTAATTTATCAGGGAGAAGGAAACTTTGACCATGCACATTCTGCCTCTTCGTCAAAAACAAGAGTCAAGCCGTTCAAAAGACATCGTTTCTGTGGAAATACATTCACCCCCTGGAATGATGGTGCCAGACAAACACAGCCTAACGTGCTCGCCTCCAGAGCCCTATGGAGAAAGTAGTGCCAGCATTTTGGTCCTACCTTAGTCTGCGTCCGTCTCCTCGGCGAACGGCGTATGTGGTATTCCTCCTCCCGTGGCATGTGTTCCATCGTATCCATTCCCTTAACGGCATATCCCCGTGGATGTTTTTGGTTCCTCGTCTGCGATAGGAATACTGCTAAAGGCGCTCACTTGTCTCCGCGACCGGTGGATCCGACGCTGTAGTGCCGAATAAAAGAGCGCCATCCCCAGCCTGAGCTCCGTGGCTAAGCCCGTCCTCCCCCTCACCTTTAAAACGCATCTTTACTGCGGCGGCTGCACATTATATTTGCAGATCATAAAATCCAGCTCGGGCGCTCTACTCTGACCATACTGACATTACTATTTTATGGCCTTGACTTATTGTGGTCACCTGGCTAATATTTAAATCAACGTTATGGTCGCTCTTCCACTTACATTGAAACTAGGATCTCTCTCACTATACTCCCTCTCTCTCCCTTTCTCTCTCTCTTTATTTTTTCTCCTTCTCATTCTCTTTCTTACTGTCTTCAAACAGGCCATAAACGACACCAAGGGGAAAGACAGAGGGGAGAGATAATGCTCCAAAATCTGTTTTATTTTAGTGAGATTTTTTGTCAAACAGGCCGCTCATCGCCTCATATGTTTGAATCATCTCAAAGATGTCCATGCATGCATTTCACTCAGAATACACAACAAGGGAGACAGTCCAATTTGTGTAGGCACAGGCCTATGTCAGGGATGCAAACAACGACAAAAATATATGAAATCATTTTATAGTATGACAGACAAGTGAAGATTGACAACAAAACTACACATTGCCTTCTAATCTAAACGCATTTTCAACTTCACATATTATTGACAAATATTCAAAACAAACACTGCTCCCAAGTTAAAGTACAACAAGTAACTGACACTTTTATTTGTATTATTCAGGCAAGACGCATCTTATTCAACACACATCTGTAATGGAAAGTGCTGTATTGTGTCAAAAGATTGGGCAACACAGTTGTAAACAATGGTATATTTATTTCATATCAACCGTTTTGTGTTATAACACAGAGTGAGCTAGATATCATCAATACATAGAAATGTTTAATTGTGTTCAGGTGATCAGGTGTAGTCGTAGCTCGAGGACAGCTCTCGCGCCCTGCCCTCCCGGTGGAATTTCTTGAGCTTCATGCGTCTGTTTTGGAACCATATTTTAACCTGGCGGTCGGAGAGTGCGATATTCTTGCTGATCTCCAGGCGGCGCTCCCGAGTCAGATACATGTTGAACAGGAATTCTTTCTCCAGCTCCAGTGTCTGGTGTTTGGTGTAAGGACACCTCTTCTTGCGGCCGCTCTTCGCCGTAAGCCAGTTGCTGGCGACCATCTCTGGTTTAGACTCATCTGTAAAGATTCAAATGCAAAAAAACAAACAAAAAAACTATTTCAGGCTACTTGCAGTACAAAAAAATGCATTCTAACTTCCTTTACAAGGCAATGCGTACTAGGCGCACTGCATCTACAAATTACGGTGAAATAAATACGGTGCCCTACTCTGGCATTAAATGAAAAACATGAAAACTTAACTCATTTGGCATACAATTTATTCTACAAGATATGAAAGATCTCATTTCCAAATTCACCCTTACACCTTGTGAGATAAACTCCCATATTTCTTTCAGCAGTCTACCCAGTCACAGGGGATAGTCTTGAAATCCTTCACGTTTGAAGTGTACACTCTTATTTTATAATAAGCAAAGTGCAAAGGGCAAGAGAAACGGCACCATGTTCCAAAATGGCCGAATAGTTTGAGTAAGTTATGCCATTATATGAATTCGAGCGCACAGGCTCGATTATAGGAGAAGGGTGTATTGCATTTCAATAAATATTACAGTATACTGTTCTTATGTGCGATGTCTGTGTGTCCCGTTGCGCAAGTCATAAACGCAAGAGAGAGATTTCTATCCAGGCGTTATTGACTTCCGCCTGCATTACATGGCTCAGCAGGGCGAATAATAAAACGAACCATTCCATTCACAGGAAAGAGCGAGAAAAAAAGAAGAAAGTCCATTATTTAGATGGAACAAAGATGTTCAATGTCCCAAGGCTAGATTATGACTGTGACACACTGCACTTACAGTGAAGTCATCCATATAAAAAAAGACGACCATTCATGTATGGACTATCCAAGTTTGTGTCTTTTCTAAGAACAAATGACTGAACAAATAAAGATACATTGTGACGTTATCTTCTCGAGGAAAAACGAACTATTCCTTGTTGCATTAGGCCCTGCGTCTGTCTGTCTGGCCCGTGACTGGTCAAAGTCAATTGTGATGGAAGCGACATTTCTATGTCACGGGTGTTTTCGAGATTGAGACAAACACAAATCCATATTTTGACTAAGAATCGAAACTCCCCAAGTAATAATAATAATAATAATAAGAAGAAGAAGAAGAAGAAGAAGAAGAAGAAGAAGAAGAAGAAGAAGAAGAAGAAGAAGAAGAAGAAGAAGAAGAATGCAATTTCACACAGTCAGCATAAGCCTATGTAATAATCTGGGGGGAAAAGTCAAGAAAAGGAATAGAACAGGTTTGATAAATTACAACAATGATCTCTGGTACTATTTATTTACTTTAATAATGCATTAGTACTTTTGTCGGTGACATTTCATCAGCAGGCTGATGTCTCGAACGCGCAGTGCGGTGAAATAAAATAAACCAAAATGAAAAAAATGAAAGGCCAAAGAAACCGATTGCAAATTGTGGTGGTGGACTTCTAGTAACTTGCACAATTTAAGTCAAACTAAGTTTGGTTCCACTTCGTTGTTTTGTTATCAAGCATTTACGAACACACAGGTAAGGCCTGCCTAAGGGATGTATAAGGAAACACAAATGTGGGCGTTTGTAATGAATTCAGAATTTACTATTGCACCTCATCCTAATGGGAAGTAACATACCTGTCATGTTTGGCCACTATTTTTCTGTAGTTCATTCTGTAAAACTTGTGCGCATGTTTTACTACTGCAACGTCAATTGAGGTGATTTGTAGTTAGTCTCAAAATTAGGTTACACTAAAATCTAACTCATCTGCATCCCAGTGCTAATTTCAGAGGATCACGTTTGATAATGGCGCATGTCTAATTTTCTATATTGAGCGATACCTTACGATTAAGGGTATGCTAAGACTTAGGTCGGATGAATTTAGAAACTATATTTTCTATTTTATACCTTTTTTTTTTCTTATAGGCCAATATTTTTTTCGATCAAGTGGCATAGAAATGATGACCTCTCTGCACTAACAATGCAATGTAAAATATTTGACGAGTCTGTGATATGCATCATAAACTGAACGAGATGGTGTCAGTGTCAACCATTTCATTTCGGAGTTTAGGAGAAGCAGTGGCAATGGCCGCCACTACTGCGGTAATATCAACATTTGTGAAACCGAATATATCCGCGCAAATAAACGTCAAGTGTCGTGTCTCCACAGAATTGCACCTAGTGATATTTCTAGGGGTTATTAAATAGCCTAGTTATAGAGCCAAGTGTCCTTGTTACTTCCACGGCCTCGTTATCATGTGCTTGAACGCAAAACACGGCAGTGGCATTGGAGCTACGGTAAGATGATCCTATAGCACGAGCATCGTTTGCTCCTTAAAACCAACCAAGCTCATTTGCTCGTTATGGCGCACGTTCGCCGTGTATAGTTCCTCTCGTCAAATGGCCCACGTGCGAAACTGTACGTTGGCTTCTCGTATAAATTAACAAGCTATTTATGTAAGGGTCTGTTTACGTGGTGTTGTCCCCTTGCCTGGTCCACAGCACGTTGTGGAGAAGTCATTGAGTTTCCACAACAATGCCAGACGTCGGAAGAGGGGATGTGGTGGTAAAAACAAAGAAAAACAAAGTTCAGGACTAAAGGAATAAATTATGAATGTATTATTTGGAGTTAAAATCGCTGCGCTCTTTCTCGATCTAAATTCCAAACTGGCCTACTTAAAACTATGAGAGTGTAACAAAAAGTGTATGGAGACAGAAATATACCTGCTGCTTACAAATGCTTCGTCTGCTTACAAGTGTGTGTGTGTGTGTGTGTGTGTGTGTGTGTGTGTGTGTGTGTGTGTGTGTGTGTGTGTGTGTGTGTGTGTGTGTGTGTGTGTTTACATGAAAGCGGTGTAAGCCTATATTTTTAAAAGAGCTAGGCTGTAAAAGGGAAATAGCACACAGTGTGTGTGTGTGTGTGTGTGTGTGTGTGTGTGTGTGTGTGTGTGTGTGTGTGTGTGTGTGTGTGTGTGTGTGTGTGTGTGTGTGCGTGCGTGCGGGCGCGTGTGTGTGTGTGTCAGTGTGTTTCGGTGTCTCAGTGTGTGGCGTGTTATTACCTTTCACCTCGCTGTCTGAATTATCTGTGTTACAGTCCGTCTTGAGGACATTCTCCTTCTCTGACAGTCTATTAGACACGCCACTATCGTCGCTCTTAAAGGCCAGTGGGCTGGAGTTCAGGCTGACTTTGCAGGTGTCGGTGAACGGCTGTGTGCCAGTGGCAGCCGCGGTGGCAACAGCAGCCAGCGTCTCAGGGTCAGGTACATGACGCATGGATGATGGGAAGCCCAGTGACTTTAACCCGCTGCCTTGGAGAGAGATTTCGGCCGCGTAATGGAGGTGTACCGCTGCTGCTGCTGTTGCTGCTGCACTTGGCATGTCATTTCCCGAGTCTTGTATTCGGCCAGGGTCGCCACTAGTGATGTCTGTCATCTGAGTATACGTGCACGGCTCTTCGGTCTGTTTACATGATCCCATAGCGTCTGGTCGGAAGTGGGAATTTACAGAGATCTCCCCAGCCACTGGTAACGGGTTCAGGAACGAAGTTCTGGCAACAGGCGACTGGGATATTACAACGCAACTTTTTGGCGGCTCATCCCTCAAATTGTCCATAGGCAAAACATAGTGTTGCTGCTGGGGTGGGTATGTGTCCCCGTCCAGTGCACCGCCATGCGACGAGAGGTGGTGGTGGCTCCGCTTGGACAGAGACGCGATTCCATAACTTCTTGCCAAGGAAGAGCAGTCATATTCGGTGCTGCTTTGCACGAACATTCCGGAACTGCCGAAATAGCGATCAGCTCCACAGGCGGCGGCGGCGGTGGGTCCTTCCACCGGGCTGTTCAAACGCAGGGAAGCGCTGGAAGCGGACATGCCGTTCGGGCATTCCATTTTATCACCCCAGCACGCTCTTATTTTGATACAACGCCACAGATGCTTCCAAGAGGATTATGATTGTTAGAGGGTGACATATTTGAGTTGGATGAAGGGAGGGGAAGAATGAGAGACGGGGGAGGGAGGGGAAAAGGAGGGGAACGTCAAATAAACATCAGCGATATGATTATGAAGGTACGGCCGTGACACGTGACGTGTCAGACCAATAGGAGCTTGAAAGTGGCCTTGATGCGCCAGACGGAGGTGACGTCATTAGGGTCAAGTTGTCGAGAGGCTAGGATGTTTTACGGAGCAAGGGTGCCATCTTCCAGGCCAAAGCTAGTAACTGCAAGCAGGCCAGAGAACAAAGAAACCCAGGGATGGCGTTCACTGTTCAGCAAGTCAAGCGCATGGAGGAAGGGTAATCTCTAAACAAAATATTTTCTCCATCTTTGGCTGTAGGCTACATACTAGCATGGTGCTACATTTAATAATATTTTACACATTACACTAGGCCCTATAGCTATTGTAGGCCTATGTATGAAAGGGTATTTGTCTATGTTATTGAAGGGAAACGTCTCTTATTATTGGCAAAGGGTTTTGTTAGTGCGTTTGCCCTATTAATTATTTAACGTGTATGTGCTCGTTAAGACCAAAGAGAGGGATGTTTGTTGCACACCCCTTGGAAACACGTTATACATTATGGACGCAATATCTTCCTAAATGTGTTCTGTTGGTCGAAATAATTCAAATGTCTCTAGGCCTATTTACTCTGGTGAAATGCTATGAGGTAAATTACCTGCACTGGAACAGGAATTAATACAATGTTTTCGCAATTGTTCGAAAGACAACGTCTCTCATCCTAGATTGACGCCTTTATTATGGAATATTACTAGCTATCTCACGATATCAAAATATCTGGAAACAAAAAGGCTATGTTTTTGTTTTGGTTTTTTTAGAAATTAAACTAGCCTATGGTTACTTCAAAATGTTGTCACAAAAAAATACCTAACATAGTCTCCACAAAACTCAAAGTGTATAGGCCTACAGTAAATACAAAAGATGGGAAAAAAAAATCTTACGGTGCTTGTTTAAGTCATTTTAGTCTTTTCTGTGTTGTAAAAGCTATGAAACAGTAGGCCTACACTCCGGTTGCGGTCGTTGTATAGGATGTATGTTGCATGATTTCAAGCAGTAGGCTATGACATAATGTAATAATACTGGTTGGATATCTTGGATTTCATAACTGCCCTTATTATATATAACGGGGTATATTTTGGACTTATTGCAACATTTCTCAATGGATTTGATTAATATTTTATTGTTTATGGTAATTGTGGAAATATTGGTAAATATTTGACTAAAATATAGCCTACAAGTGTGACTTTTACAGCGTTTCACGTCCGCAGTTTATTTCATCGAATTGTTAGATCTAGGCTATATCTCCACAAATGCCTACTAACATGATTTTGTCAAAGCAGGCGACAGAAGTTTGGAGTATTACAAATTACCCAATAGCCAGTATTTTAGAGAAATGTGCCAAAACGCGCCGAGCGTATCAAATTATGTGCCATAGTATTTACTGCACTTTATATATTTCAGCATTCAGTTAACAGTATTCCTCGAAACATGTAAAACAACATAAAGTCATAGGGAAGATATACACTGTAAAATCCACTGCTAATACCAGAACCATTGGCACTTGGTTAACGACATTGTAGCTCCCAATAAACAGAGCTACAGTTTTTTAAAGAAAGAATTCAATTAGCTCGCACCATCACAATCTCGAGACAGAACACAATTCCTACACCAACGCCAACACACTGGGACAAAGAATCTATGTGTCTGTAGTATTCTGTTTCCTTACAAAAGGGCCCAACACTGTAAGTTTATTCGGTTCACGTCCTTGGGTTTCAGCGACTATAAAGGTGCAGGCTTGCTTTCAATGGCGCCGCCGAGGAGGTCAATAACACTGACCTCGCCATTCCACCAGCGCACAGATCATCGCTACGCCTTCTGCTGTTCCAGTGGGGTATTCTCGTTACTTGTGCAGGCTTTAGTACGATTTTGTAGATGTGTTTGTTATGTGATCACATGTCGTAGTAGAACTGTTTTTGTGCGTATGGGTGTATGCGTGTGCGTATCTTGGCATCTCCATGCGCGTGCGCTAGCAGAGCTGTGTGCGTATTTTGTATTGTATGTTGGGTTTTATGCACAACTGTTTCAATCTACCGCTCATGCCTTGCCTCTCATTACGATTATGGCGACGTCAAACTTTACACAAGACAACCCTATGGTAGCCTTTCTCCAAAAGGATGAGAAAAGGAGGGGAAAAAGGGAAGGAAACCTGGGGAAATCACCATTATAGCTTTTCCACTTGGTATACTTAAACAGCTAGGCAAGTCCTAATACCAAAGTAACCAGATCTAATCTTCAAAGACTACAAATAGAGCGCTTCCTCACATTACCACAGGCGTTCGAGGAATGGACAGTGATTTCGGCCATACACACGGATTTATGTGTACTTTGAAAAGGTCAATCAAACAGCCAAATAACAAAGGCAGGTGCAACTTATTTGCATTCTAATTTCAACAGTTTATTCGGCTTATTCAGGTCTCATGTCTTTATACCGACATGCAGAGGGGGTTTAGGGTTGTTATGAACAGTGAACACACATATAACGCGGACTGCATTATATGCCAAAGAGTGGATGTTTTATATGGCCCTGTAATATTGTTATTACCCCACAATAACATTTATATCATTGTTATTACTTTCTCTAAAACAAACACTCTGCTGGCTGCGGTATGAAAAATACATCCAAATCACTGCAGCCTTAAAATCTTGAAAATAACTAACATTACAGGGCATTCTTAATGAGATTACAGATGTTTGGAATCGAAAACATTCGGCCATATTGGACGGAGCTCTCACACACATTGTGCGATGAACTGTTTCCAGAAGATACAAATGACATGCGCGTGCCTTGAAATAATTTAAGCAACTGCATGATCTATAATACTCAATAAGCCGCCATTTGTGTAAAATGCGACAATGCGAGCTCATACTGTGCGTGTTAACCCTTTGAGGAGCGCCACCACATAGGCTTATATTTGATTAGAGCTAAGTAAAAAAATAAAATAAAAAAACCCCTCTCAACTCGATATCACAAACGCTGCAGAATTTTAACAATAGGTTTTAGGAGAGCTGTAGAATGTTTGAGTGAAATTCTAGAACTTCAGAAAAAAGGGGTGGAACCATGTAGGTTAGGTAGCCTATGGGTAGGACACTAATGCTATGGTGTGTTATGGTTAGTGCACTTCCTCTAAAATTATTGTGAGTATGCCTATGCGTGTAGAGTAGGCCTACTTCCAAGTGTTGGATTGTAATAGAACGTTTGTTCTCCCTAACAGTTGAAATGTTTTAGGCTTCCATATTGGCGAGCACATTCAGCTAGCTGTTACTGTTAGTCTCTACGAGTGTGTGTGTGTGTGTGTGTGTGTGTGTGTGTGTGTGTGTGTGTGTGTGTGTGTGTGTGTGTGTGTGTGTGTGTGTGTTTGTGTCTGGAGGGTGAGAGAGAGGGAGATGTACAATTATGTGTGGATCACCTGAGGTGTAACAAGCGGTCGGTAGGTCACATCACACACCTGGTTCCCGTTCTGCTGTCTCAGACAAGGTCCGACTTTATTCAACAGCATGTGTGCCAAGTTATAGAACCCTTAAAGGTTCAATTTGGAATCTTTTGTTATAAGAGTGGGTACTGTAACCGCAGACATGGAAAGAACACAGTAGTTATTCTATAGAATGAGCTTGTTTTTGTAGCGTCATACCATCACATGTTACATTACATAATGCATTTATACGATTGTTTAATAAACGACTAAAACGTCGATGGATTTGTGTGGTTTATTTTCTTTAGGTAAATAAACTTGTTTTAAAACTTGCTTTATGGCATGGTTTCGTTTCCTATGTAATTATTATTTGTACAGCAACGTAGTCCCCTATATAAGGAGGTCTATGTATGCTATAGAAATGTATACTTCTAAATATCAGTAAAAAAGTAAAACATAATCTTTCCCTCTCAATCTCCAGATATGAAGGCCTTCGCAACTGGATATAGTGTCTTAAATTTAACTGCTAACCTTTTAGTAATTGATTTGTTACAGCGATATAAATATTTGTGTGACGTAGTAAAGAAACGCATGCTTATAATTCCTCTTCGTCTTATTTTATTTGCATCGAATAGCCCACATAGCTAATACATGCCATTTTTTTCCGGCAACAGATGGGCTACTTATCACTTTAGGGTATGGTGTCCTGTGAAAGTATTTAACCGTTAAAACAGTATGTGGACAGTGGACAGTGGCATGCGATTGCTATATGTGTAATTCGTGCTTTTCTCCGTCGACCTCAAGGTAATTTTGTGTAATACGGGCCTTGAAATAGCTGCATGGCTAGAATCTCCATTGGTCCCATATCACTGCAGAAGGCCGACACATAGCTCGCTGACGAAACATAAATTCATAAAAAACAGCCCAACTGTCAGCTACAAATGAATTGCCGACCACAGAAGTTCGCAGTGTCCAATTTCTGTTACCTTGTCCAGTTAAATCTAATTACAAACTCGCCCGCGGTGTGATCTGACAGCCACGTCTGTGCTTCATTGAAACAGTCTATCCCCAAATAGTGATTAATAACTACAATAAGTCCCGGGAAGTTTAGGCTTAGTTGTTTAAGTCAAGTCGTTGAATAATTGCGCTATTATACAATATATTGGGTCAAAAGACATATAAGGGCTATTTCTGCAGTCATTACAATTTGACAATTGATTGAAGTAAGCACATCCCCTAGGAGACACACACACACACACACACACACACACACACACACACACACACACACACACACACACACACACACACACACACACACACACACACACACGTTTACACAGTGCTATTGCTAAGGCCTTGGCAACACAAATAAACAAGTTGCGAGCGCACCTTAACGCATTTGGAGATAAGCCTCGGTAATCTGCTGGCAGCTGTATGTGAAGGATGCACATCTCAGGTCGCAAGCACTCCAGCTCGTTAGCCTCAATAAGCAATTAAGGAAGACAAGTAGGCTACAGCACGAATAACAATTTGACGTCAAGAAGATGAATATACCATCGTTTGATAAAGACACCGAAAAAGGCATCGCTTGTATGCAAACCAATGTTTCTTTTTTTACCCAAGGATATCTCGAGAACACTGTTCACAATAGCTTGCCCCTTGCCCGTCTGACAGGACACCATTCTTCCACTCTCTCTTCCTCGCGGATGAAGCTCCCACTCATATCTCGTCCCCTTTCATGACTTTTCATCCTACGCATATGGTTTCTTGTATCCACTTGGCCAGAGTGTGGTTTTCTTAGTGCGGATACTTCGCCTTGTAGCAACAAACCAAAACTGACACATCAAACATTTCAAGGGAAGCCAATGAGTCCTCTGAGGCCAAGTATAATCATTCATTTAATTGTATGTTGGCAATGGCTCCTCCCTGATCACAATTCGTATTCCTAACTGTTCTCTGACGTCATCCTCAAGGATGGAGAGGAAGTGTGTCTCTCTTCTGCTTTGAGTGGCGTAAAAGCCCACCACACACTGGTGTCTAAACTCAGCTAGTGGTCCACGCACGCCTGCTTCATAGGCAGACGCAACAGAGGGAAGGACGTGGAGGCGGGACCTATTAGGGAGGCCCCTGGAATATGATGCCAGTGAATACGGGTCCCTGACCGGAAAAAAAATCTGCAGACCAGGTCCAAGACCTCTTTGAGAGAGATGCTACCAGTCCGCTCGCTCTCTCGCTCTCTCTCTTGCGTGCGCACGCACGCACGCACACACACGGACCATGGTTACATTTGACTTAATTGGGTTAATACACTTGGGCCTAGCCAATAACAATTGATTCCAAAGCCACGCAACTGTATTGTGTTTATTTCTATGGCTCATGCGCTGGCCTAGAACGTTTTTGAACTTGATTTCTCTTAGCATTACCAGACTGCAGATGCAGTAGGCCTACAGCAGCGCCCCAAAGACATGCCTGCACACTTGAGTGCCAAGAACAATCCCCAACATTTCACGAGTGCTGCTGATTTGGGCAACTCTCCACATTGATTTTCAGACCTCACCCAAATTAAAGGCTTGCTGGATTACAAATGTGCGTGCATTTACTTACCTATTTAAAATATACGGCCAGAATGTCCTTGAATGAAACCCCAACACTAAATATCCCTTGCTCTTTACAAGACAACACTGGTAACAATGCAAAATCTTAAGTTTGTAAACAAGAGAAGGTGGTTAGACTTGATTTCACTCTCCTAGTTGCAAGCGACCATAAAGTCAGTATTTGACACGGGACACATTGTTACGCAATTCTGAGATATCACGTTTACAACCAGAGGAAAGGAGAGATGGAACATTTGGTGACACACTGACCGAGAGCGAAATACAATTCAACCACGGCTAAACGCTTCCTCGGGTTATAGGCATTTTACCCTACGCAAAGACCATTCATTGGTGATCCCTCAGAATGACCGAAAAATGTCTAGGTTATGGGAAAAAAAAGTTTAGGTCCATAATACTAACAAGTGTATTATTTCACAGATAGCATAGGCCTATATTGCAGAGGAAATGTTTTTTCTTCTTCAAAAGGTTTGTTGTTCATCGAATCGTTTCGCTCAGTTGTGTCAACGCCCTCGTTATTGTCCATGCCGTTATCATGGACCGATAGTCTGGTCGAAAGGTGATTACCTGCCACCGTTTCACAATTTAACCGAGGCAATATTGCATTTTCTCAACAGCCCCTCCACCTCTTGGCTCGTTTTAGAGCCTCTGATTGGCTGCCTTGCACCCTCGGTCCCCAGATTTCCGGGGGTAAAACCACACTCAGATGGAGCTTTATTGCGTCGGGTTAAAGGTGATGGCCTTGACTTCACGGAAGTTCAAAGACAATATCTCTCCTCTGCATGCAACCATATAAGCAGCAGTTGAACTCGAGAAGGATTGAAATAGCAGTGTACGTATTCAGAAATAGGCCCAACAGCACCTTTTGTCGTGCGTGCGCTCTAATTTTAAAAGCATGCAGCACAAAAATCTGTTCACCCACCTCTTGAAGTCAAATCAGCCTGCAACTTTACCGTTTAAATAAGTAGGGGTAGGTCTATTTTAATATCAAGATCATCTTGAAGTTTGAATTACAAATGACAACAATTAAGACTAATGGATGTGCTTGTGCAAAATCTGTCAACATTTGTAAATGCGCAATGTTTTCAACTTGTGCTTGTTTACGGCGGAAGGAATCTCACTTCACTGGTCAGAGGGTGCAATTAAGAGAAAAATGGCTTTTTAGTGCCTCGGTCTTTACGACAGTGTCTAGACTGGACGAGTTTTCAAATGACCGCTGGATATTTCCTTTAGTGCCCACCTCCCACCTCTCTCTCTCTCTCTCTCTCTCTCTCTCTCTCTCTCTCTCTCTCTCTCTCTCTCTCTCTCTCTCTCTCTCTCTCACACACACACACACACACACACACACACACACACACACACACACACACACACACACACACACACACAAATGTGGTTTCCTTTACACGTAGGTCATACCTGGACGAAAACCAATTCAGCATTACAAAGCTGTACTAACTATTTGCAGACATTCTGTAAAAAAAGAAAGTAACACCCACCAATTGATTAAGACTGAGCGATTGGCTCCATTGCTGTGACAAATTATTAAAAATGGCCACTAATAGTTGTTAACTGTTTTCTACAAGCTCGTAGGGGTATATTATCCACCGCATAACCTTTTCACAATCAGTGATTTGTAAGGAGGAAGACCGACTTGCCAATAGCAATGCAGTGATTTTAAAGGCCATACAGGGCCTGTTTCCCAGTTTATTCTCCCCTAAAAGTTTCACCAAAGCTGAGCTTGTGTGGGCCTAAACGTTTTTCTAGTTTATTATTTTATTTTGCAATGTCAGTGGTTTGTTATGAATACAGTTATTTTACTGTTAATATGCTATAATGGCAGCTGGGCAGAATATAACTACACCAGGCCCTTTTCTTCATCTTTGTTCCATGGGCATACATTTAGTGAAGAGGGGGTTAAGATATTTGTTCGCAGGTGACGATTTAATCCGTTCTTTTTTTTTAACGTCCACTACTTGCTCTGCTTGAAACTGGAGTGACTTAATCCAAGTATTTTAAATGCTGACAGTCAAGAGGCCTAAGGGTGTTACTTACAGGCCAATATGATACGCCTGCAGATTTCAACAGGCTATTTCCAAACAATAATAAATAGGACTGGACTATACTGCGCATAAGAATCCCCTAAAGGAAATCCACATGACCATTTGGTGCCATGAAAAGTGTGAAAACGTCAGTGTCAAAAAATACATCGTAGAGCCATGCTGGAATGATATTAATTTAAGAATCGCGTATTTGTTTATTTTGTATAATACATTCTTATTTTGATGCATATATGCAACGACTTTTGTCCTCCCGTCATCCGCATAACATGTAAACAGCAAGCATAACACAACTAGCTTACAATGGTGCCGAACAATAAGCCCTACATTCTTCCAATCAGGTTTTCAATTCTTGCAGAAATAGCAATTCGGCAACATGATAGAAAGTAATTAAGAAATTAAAATACATATTTACAGTCAAAACTACACATTTGCATAGTCTCTTCACCATCACAGCGAAACGTGTTTCATCACACTCCTACCAGGAATGTGATGAGGGCCATTGCTGGATTGGCCTTTTTGCACACATCATTTTTGTAGAAATTATCCACAAAATAAACATGAGGGGTGCGTGTTGATAAAAGACGGTGATCTTATTTTACATCTCTTTGAAAACGTCGAGACATACAATATGGTAAATAACGTGAAATTTCTCATAGAATTTAAATGATATTTTCAACCATTATGCCAACTTTAACATAGGCCAAGGTTTATACACAAATTCTCCCTCTGACAAAAACGCCGGCGCGAGCCCACAGTCTTTCTGCTATCGCATGTCTTAAGACTTAAAAGATCTTTCAATACAAGACAAGACCTTTGTAAGTTCTTGAAGTATGTAGCATAAGACATGCCGACAAAAACAACTTAAATCGATTAGCTTGTTTACCGCCCTCAGTCACTTCACTCAACCACGTAGGGCTTTTTAGCTGAAGTCAGCGCTTGCTTCATCCAAAGGACGATTTCATTTGGACGATCAATGATGGCGAATACGACTTTCCAACGCTAAATTCAACATTACGCCTCACAATAATGGGTTGCCGGAAAAATACTGCAAGCGGTCTCGGCTCAATTTCTTCTCTTTCATCCTGCGGTTTTGGAACCATATTTTGACTTGCCGGTCGGTCAGATTAAGCATTCTGGACAACTGAAGGCGTTTCTCCTTGTTGATGTACACGTTAAAGAAGAACTCTCGCTCAAGTTCACGAATTTGAAACTTGCTGTATGGACACCTCTTCTTCCTTGTGCGTGGGGTACCTTTAAAAAACAATAAAGCCAGACAGAAGGCAGAGACAGAGACATGGGAGACAGACAGAGGGAGAGAGAGAGAGGGGAAAGAGAAAGCAAGGTCAACATCATCACTGTTGTGACGTGACACACAAACACACCTCGTTCAAGGCTAAAATATATCTTTACGACACACGGCATACTAAAATAATTGCAGCTAGTTGGAAAAGGAATATTATAGCACACACATTCCAAGCCACACCTTATGGCAGGATGATTCCAATACTATCTAGTCCTTGAGACACCTTTTCGACTCTATTCTACATCCCATATCACAACCTATCCAGTGACTGAAAATAGCATGGAACATGAAATATGAATAATTCCGGTCAGACAAAGGCCCAGGCTCCAGTGAGCCATGAATGGACTGGAGGTCCTTACCACAACCTTTACGCCACGAAGTAACCCCGTGGCTGACAGCACATTTTGCTTATTAGAATGGCGAGAACAGATTTAATTCATTCGACCTTGGAGTAAGCTATGTGCAAAAGCACAAACGCCGAGCAAGACAGTGTGTGTGTGTGCATGTGTGTGCATGTGTGTCTGTCTGTGTATGTGCGAGCGCGCGTTTGTATTTTCAGGGAGAAACAGCAAATGGGCTAGCGAGTGTAGTCGTTCATGAGCAGCTTGGGGCTGGAAAGCACACACCCGCACACACACTCACACACGCCACATAGGCTACAGATGAATGAGAACAAATAGCGCCCTTCTGTAGACTGTGGCCTGTGTAATCAATTTTCTTTTCAAAAGAGTGAAAACCTGCCCAATGTTTGAAGTGATACACCTATTAAATATCTAACCCATAAAGGTTTTTACAAATCACTGCACAGGCCATTTAAATAGCTCAGTGGCTGTTGTCTATATTCGCTTTTGACAGGGGCAGCTGCATTGTGTTGTGGCACTATCCATTACAGTTGTAGCATTTATCACCACAGCTCCAGCTATAGTAAAACAATAACGAAGAGAGTGTTCTTACGCACATTTAATTTTCACAGAGGACCAACACTGATGCCAGTATGCATGCTATTTATTCACCAATAGGGCAAGCAGTTATTTTTACATCCAACACCCACTTCCACGAACCCAAGCAGTGTTATATTTGAGAGTTAGACAGTGGGGCTACTTTGCATGCAGGCTGCTAAAAAAAAAAAAACACCTTTCGCCAAAAGCAGTGTTCTGCCCAATTGCATTTTACCCTCGACGGTCCCGCAAAACAACCCTTAAAATGCCCAGTGCAAGTTCATGATCAAAGTTAGCATTTGTCACAATAGCGTGCTCTTAAAATTTCACAGACTAGAAGATAGCAGTGCCTGTGTGTAACATATCGTTTTTCCAAAGCGCTTTCCCATCGTAAAAATTCTTCGTGTTGGAAGAAAGAGCTTTGTAGGTTATAATAAAATCCTTTGAATGCTTATAAAACTCCACATAAAATCTGACCGACAAAACACCGGGCTAGTCCCTTAACCTTTTTTCTTCCCCATTTACAGCTTTGGGTACCTACTGGAGTGGCTGTTTTTGCTGGCGCTGTTGTCGTCTTTCGTGCCCGAGGAAGAGGCGCATGAACCCGAATTTGTGTTTTCTTCTTCATCCTCGGGATCTTTTTCCGGGTCCGCTGCGCCATGCGGGGTAGTCGGCGCCTGGGACGCCGAGTCCGCCTTGCCCACGTTCCCCTTCTGTGAGCAGTTGTCCATGGAGCCGTTTTCTGTTCCGCAGTGGGCGCTTTCGAAAAAGCGGTCGAAGCCTTGAGGCAGGACATTGTTCTTCCCCACGCCGGAGTAGAAGCCTGTTGACGGGTGGTTGGAGGTCGGGTGGTGATGGTGGTGGTGATGGTTGTACACGCTCTCGTTCTTCATCAGCATTTCTGTCATGGTGGATGATGGCGGAAGGCAGTCTCTGTGCACCAGGTCCTCCCCTGAGTAGCAGGATGCATAGTTTCCTCTATGGTGCCATTTACCCGAGGGATCCAAGCCGTACGATACGTCCCGAACCGGTTGCACTTGCGAGAGGTTCGTTGAATAAGGGTAGGTGATCTGCCGTGATGGGGCCTGTGGCAGAAACGAGGAGACGGCGGAAAATTCAGGCACATAGTAGGTGCAGCTAGGGAGGTAGAGGTTGGAAGCGCAGCCCGCTCGCTCCCCGAACTCTGAAGTCCTGTCTTTTCGCGTCTGGGAGCAAAAGTTGCCCAGATTGACCGAGTTAAACATCGTTCTCCCGTTCTCTGGCTCTATAGATAGATGTTTTGGATTCGAACTGCAGAAGGGGAAAATTTGGGAAGGCGAGATGACGCGCTATCCGTCTAAGTCACCCTTAGACACGTGATCGAAAGTAGATATTGTCATATATCAATTTGGAACACTTACATGCGTAGGAGTGGTTCACTTAGGTAAGATATAGGAGGCTGAAACGACTGCTTTTCAAAGATCGCATGAACATTATGAAAATTGGTGACAGACATTGCATCGTTTTCTCTGCTGTACACACATGAACACTTCAATCAAATTATGAATATGTTGTGGCACATGCGCACCACACCACAAAGTATAGGCTAGTGTGTTACACACCCTTACTCGCGATACTATTTATACCTCTTCATAGTCTTTTTTGACGTTGTTCTTAACTCTTTACCTTCCCTGTTATTGTTTGTATTATAACGACATCCCACACAGCAGCGACACTCGACATCCGTGTCGAAATAGAATTCCATTAAATAATTAAGTTGTATCTGCTTTATATTCCAACTATGACTATGGAGTAGCCTACAGAGATATCAGAATACTCTATCCCAATTAAACACATCTAACGAGCCATTTAACAAAACATAATTACAGACTTTAAATAGGCCAATAAAGGGCAGGTCAGTGATTTCTCAAGCTTCTCTTTTCAGTTTCGGAGTCGGATGCCCCTTGCAAGCATATTCATTATCTATATTAAAAGCTCTTGGTGACTAACTGCAATATATTAACCTCGCATAAGATTAGTGCTTTTATAAATGGGCCCGACTTAAGCAGATGAAACAATAATACGGCCAGTAATTCTGCTAGCACGGTTTAAAATAGTAACACCAGGCATTTGCATCACTTCAACAGGCGTCATTTATATGGAAGTATGATGAAAACAACCAGACTCAAAGCCAGCTCTGGATTCTGCTAAATGAATATGGCTCAACTGCAAGGACATACTTCTGCTCTCTCCCTCTCTCTCTCCTTGCGTGCATGTGTGTATGCGAGTCTGCGCGCGGTGTGTGTGTGTGTGTGTGTGTGTGTGTGTGTGTGTGTGTGTGTGTGTGTGTGTGTGTGTGTGTGTGTTGGGGGTGCACTAGAAGTAAGAGGTAGACAGATGAGGAGAGGGGCTGTGTGGAAATGAATGTGTGCGATTACTGTCGCTTGGCTATGCACAATTATTTTTAGACATTAACGCAGATTCTCAGTCCCAGTCTTAAACGTGAAGATTTTTTTTAGATCGCACCGAATAGCCTATGTCCAGGACAATTTGTGCGCAGTCTGCTAGCTTACAACCTACTGTGTGAATACGATTTCAATTCACAAATGTAGGATAGCCACTTGCTGTTGTGACTTTAATCGCTTCATCCTTATGAATTTATTGTCTGATTAACATTCAAGATAAAACGAGCCAGTAAAACGTCCCAGCCATAACATTTCCTATACACGTGTTTTGGTATTTCATAGCAATAGGCCTAGCAGACATGAAAGGCCTCACGCGAAAGCCTCTTTTATTGAGGAATCCATATGGTAGAATAACTCTTATTCTACTCAATTGTCTTCTGCCAAATATCCTAATTGAGTCATGCACATTTGTTAGGGTGTGTTTTTATTTGAGTTATTCTGACTACTTTCCCGATATCTAATTATTGGTCGGTATGACGATTTTTGTTTAGTACATATCAGTTATGAAACGTACCTAAAAAGCATCAAATAGTCCACAAGTAAAAGTAGTGCCTCGACAATAGCCGTGACATTGGCATCAGAAATTTGAAATGCGTCAACGTGAATTCAACGATGTGTTTTTTTTTTGTTCTTTTTTTGAAATTGTGCCCAAGTGCATTGCGCACGTATTTCACGCTTACAACAGAGGCCTAACAGACTGATGTCAGTATCCGTTTCATTGGAAGGTATGTGGTCGCAGCATTAACGCCGGACAGTTGCTTCAAAAGCCGCCTTTTCCACAGATAAAAGGTTGAAGTGTAAGACGCCTTCAATCAAGTACAAAGAAAGCAGACAGCTGTCCAGACAGCACTTGAATTTGACCACTAAAATCCTCCAAGCGACTTGCCTGCCATAAAACGTCAAATAGCAACAGAGCGACACAAGTAGTCACACGTTTGGGGAGAATATAGGAGAGACAAAATTGTCAACATTGGACTATCCTTAAAATAGTAACTTTAACTGTATTCACGGCCATAATCAATTTGTTTTCAAAACATTCTCAGTTTGTACTGAGTATCTCTGGCCTATTTATATGGTATTCACCACGACTACCCAAAACAACTACACGCTGACCATCCTTGAGTATTTATTTTATGCATTGAGTGAAAGTAAGTGGGAACGTGAATAAGCCATGGGGAGAGAGAGAGGAGAAACAAAATTGTCTATAATTTCACTAAGTGTGTGGCAGGCTACAAATAGGATTTATATCCCTAATGTTTCTAGCTCGTCATACTGAAGGAGAAAAAGTGCTAGATTGGATGCTAGTGCTTAAACTGTACATGGGGAGTAGTAGCACTAATAAACAAATAGCCTGACATGAAAAACGATATCTTCTTCCTGGGACAGTCTCCTCTAGCTATATGACCATTAAGCGACCTTCTTTCTATCACTTAGCCGTTTGATATTGCGGCAATGGCTGAGCATACTGGTTTTCATTTAGCCATGCTAAATGTTTTTCTTTTCATCAGAGGAAGAGGGCCTTGTGCATGGTGTGATCTGTGCGTGTCTATGTGTTACTGTGTGCATTGTGGACACATCGATATGCCAAAACATTTCTCATCATCCAAGCCTACTAGCAATAGGACCCAGGGGATAGACAGTGAGCAGTAGACCTTCCTCAAATAAAGTCATTTTTGTCAACCAAATTGCTGAGTGTTTCGTTTTCTCATGTTGTCAATCACTTTGAGCTGAGCTTCTCTCTATATGTTGGCGAATAATAGAAAAAGCCCGAAATAAAACTGAGTTTAGCACAGGTAGGATGTAGCTGTGCGGCTTCGTGGTATAGGCTCGGGTCTCGGGGGTTGTAAGTACGCAATCGCCGTTGTAAATATTTCCCATTCTCTGTTTGAAAACAACACTGTTGGGGAGCAGACTTTACGACATGTGTCTGTCTGCGGAATCTAAGCAACGCCTCGACACTCTTTACTATACCAGTAAAAACTGAGAATTACAGACTGATTCTTAAACCCTACAAAAATGAAATCCATGTAAGGAAGATCAAAAAGCAGTGAACGCCGACTCCAATCTCTCTCTCTCAAGGCAGTGGTCAAGTTTAGACGTCCATCGTAGCCCCCTGCACATAAATCGGCCCAGAAACAAGCGCTAAACGTGGCGAGCGTGTGGAATAACATTATTGTCCCCTCATGGCTCAGATCATTTTAATTGGATGTAAGCCAGGCTATTAAACTCGCTTGTCTGAGCTGTGAACAGTTTCAAGAGTCAGAAAAAGGGCCCTCGATAACACTAGGGTCTTGGGCAGCCTACTGAGCCGCGGTGCTTGTCAGTAGGATTTTTAACCACAGGGTCCCCATGCATGCTAACAGAACTTGAAAACCCATTGCAGCCACTGCAGGAACACAATCAACTGAGAATAAAAACACGATGGTCTCAAAAAAAAAAAACACACGCGCAACCGATATTAGTAGCCTACTGTTTCCATGGTGCATTTTGGAGAAGAACATTAGGCCTACATGTTTTTTTAGATGAGTACTTATTTGATGTTGCCTTACATGAATAAAATAACACCTAGCATAATAGGTTACAACGTATACACAAACATATGCCTATACTTTACCTACATTACAAATGAAAATGCCTATTGTGATGGGCAAATGCTTCAAGTGCGACGTGTAGCCATTGGTAATGACGTGACTAGTAACGCAACTTGCTGCACCACAGTTCCGTGCAAATGTTTGCTTGCCAGGATATTATAGAATGAAAGTAAAAGAGGCCTACACCTTAGACTGTCGTGCTAATTTATTACACTGTTTGGACCCATAATGGCTTCCACAGCAAGGCAAAAGACGCCTGCAAACAGATGAACATTGTATTGGCATAAACTAGCCATACGCATAGGGCATGTGCATAGGCCAGTGTTACCACTACTGTGAATATGTATCCCCAAATAATGTGCCGTAATGATAATGATTTGTGTTTAGACTTATGAGACAAAAACACATGAAAAGGACGGGAGCTCGCCTTCCATACACAGCAACTGGAGTTACGCGTGCCTTGTAAAATGTAGAAACTCTTAAAATGGGGAAACTTGTTTCTCTCCCTCTCATTGCTAACACCAATAATTTCAAGTGGTTTGACTTTTGTAGGGAAGAAGAGTACACATACAGCTTTCGGGACAGTGAGACTTTCTGCAGAGCGATCTTTGCCACTAGTATAATTTATACAGGAGTAGCAGAAAATAATACACCACACAGAAAAAGTAGTATCCGCAAGTTCAACCAGACTTAACAACACTGCCTTAAGTTATGCTATTGTATGACAATGATACAATGTAAACAAACATGGGGAAAAAGAGACAAAAGTGCAAATTTTGCGTGTGCGTAAAATAGACGTATCCAAAGCCGATTAGTAAAATGGGGCGAGATAACTTGAGAGAAAAGCTGAATAAAAAGAAATGTTTGGGCAACGTGAGTATTTTGATCACTCTAGATTAATTAGTGTTTAATTCTTATTGTTTAATGTAAAGTGTAATATAATTAAGGCGTTCAGATGCTACATAATTTGCCGAAAGAAAAAGCCGGGCATAGTAGGCTACATTTTAGATTTTTTTCTAATACAAAATATTTTCATGTGTGTAGCCAATTATATGCACACAACACACGCAGGATAGACTACATCAAACGTCGAAACCGAAACGGTAAACATGCGGACACGATGCCCCAATACAGGTACATCTCTGGATGCGCATTTTCAGCGTCAACGGTTCCAGACGCAGTTGAGAGATACAGATTGAGCGCACAGGCACTCTGCTCTCCCGGTAAGACAATAAAAGCAACCATTCTACCCACCAATCCTTATTTTCCTGTGAAATAACAGTTTTTCGCTCTCCTAATCGTGATTTTGCCAACTGAACGAGTAATTGCGCACTCCCCCCAAAATAACAGACACTGCCACATGACTTTTAAATGTTAGCAATTTAATGTCGTCATTTTACTCGGAAAATAAATGTGAAGTAGTGAATGGTGCCTATGCAGGCCAAACTGTGAAACAACGGAATTTGCTGTGCGGTACTGGGTAAGCCATGACACAATGGCTTAATGTTAGATCATTAAGCAAAACACTCCAAAACAAAAGACAACCACTTAACATTTTTTTTTTACTTTTGGCAAATCAGGCCAACTGTAGTGAAATGGAGACTGAGGTGCTTTACCACGTTAATGAATGACTGAAGACTAGCTCATGACGCGCTAGGTTACTAAACATAGCACTAGACGAGCCTTTCCCTTAACGAGGCTATCCTATAGCCTTGGACACA
>NC_085870.1:44497453-44562453 GCF_034702125.1 Engraulis encrasicolus | reverse complement strand
GTTATTCTGCTTTGAACTCTCGAAAAGAATCCACAAAAACCCACGGATAAAGCTCACTGCAGCAATATTTTGGCAGCCCTATTATCTGGCCTTGTCAGTCATACACGCACTAGCTGCATGCGATCATGTCGGTGCATGGGCTGCATAGAATATGGCATTGGAGCGCCAAAAACCGTCCGTGGCATTGGCGGTGCCGATTTCAGTGCCACTGTAATCAAGGAAGGAAAATAGAAATGTTGTGTGTTTAGGAAGGTTTGAAACTGACGCATCCTGCTGATAAGCGGTATGAACATGCTGTGATAGGCATTTTGTCTTGAGGCACATTGCAGCGCGTGGGTATTGGTATTGGCCCAAGAGCGCGCCAGCACATCACATGCCACTGGTGGATAACTAGGCAGTGACATCATTAGGGCCTACACTTCCCCCTTTTTTTGAAATTCACATTTGTAAGCTATGTAGTATCTAGAACATTATTTATGTTAAATCTATACAAGACAAGTATCGCCATCATCTCAACACATAAGCGCCATCCTTGGCCACAGATGCCACACGGCACGGGATTAGAATGTGGTGCGGGCAGCGGGTAAAGATTTTCATTGCAAATATATTGTTTTATTGCATCCTCTTAGCCGTCTTGTAAAGGAATGGCTTACTCTGGCCAGCTTGTGTAAAAGGAAATATAACTGGGATTTATTGTTATCATTTTTCTTACTAGTGCCTTATAAAAGGATTGTTCGAAACAAGCCAGGAAGCCCAGGGATTTGTAGCCTACTATAGACCGAGGAAGGATCTCAGTGGTGTCAAATATACACATTATATACATATTATATACATTCTTTTGTTTTGTGTACACCACGACATATTGATAAATAAATGGTCTAAACCAGTAAAAGTAATTCAGTGTTTTTTGTGTTAATTTGATGAGCTGCCCCCAATGAAATCGGCACTACTAATATTAACCTATCCTCAACAGTAGCAAGAATTATGAAAGCAGTCGTGCATATCATGATCATGATAATAATATAAAAGTGTATAGATTTTAATAGATATCATAAACGTACACATACATCAATACATTCATATTATGCATATTGGTAGAACACAATGTTTTGTAAACGGAGAATATTCATAGGCATAGTGGAGAAAAATAAGAGCAGTAGCCTATAGAACAGAAAAAAAGACAACATATGGATCCATACTCATATCACATTGATAGTTCTAAGACAGCAATATAAGTATAATACACAGAGGTCGCTTATTATACAAATATAGCATTGTCACAACTAAATTGGCTTCTTATGACACAACAGAGCACCCCAAGACGGGTGAAATATGAGAGAAAGGAGCAGCAAAAACGTTTAAATACCAATACATTTTTTCAGAGTTTAAAAACCTGCAGAGAGAATTCATTCAAGGTCTATACAAATACTGTTGGCTACTGGACGAGCTTACACAGTCTCTCATATGATAACACAATAACCTCTATTAGCCTATAGGTTATACTATTGCTCTACACTAACCTACTGAGCAACGGACATGGATGCAGATGCGCCATCAAAAAGAAACGAGAAATATCAAATACGTTTATTTATCTTTTTAAAAAGGAAAAGCAGCAACACACAAATGACAGTTACTTATGCATAGAAAATGAGTGTCGGTGTTTTTTACTTTGAAAATTGGGACTACAAACAAAAAGAATGAAAAGGGGGAAAAAAGTCACGGTAAACACACAATTGTGACTATATGTCGAATACTGTTTGAAAGGGACATTTTACTTTTAGAAGAACAGTTCCTTTAAATATTCTGTGGCGCATGATGCGTAAATGCATTTTACTTTTCCATTACTTTTTTCAATCATCATGCCAATCAACGTTGGGTCGGTTAGGCTTTCATAACTCATGTCAATTAGGTGACAGAGTGACTGTAGCACCCAGCCCTCTTCTCATACCTGCCCATGTATGGTGTGGAGGAGCGCAGACTACTTTTAAATAAATCTCGACCCTTGCTACAAATGTCATTAAAAGCACTTGACTATGTCGCATAACACTATTAAGTTCATGAAACCCTCAACAGAAAATGCATATTTACTAAAATGTCGACTAGTGTGTGCCTGTTAAGCGCACAACCGAGCGAGCGTATTTGCTATTCTGCCGGTGTATTTGTGTGCATGTATGCGTATCTATGTTGGCTATGAGACATAACCATTACGTTCGGGTGTCGCTTATTATTGCAGTAAACGATCTCTGTCTCTAAAGAGTCACCAGAGTGTACTACTAGTTAGCACCACCGTGCTGAGACTCTTACGGATCGTAATCTCAAAATAGCAGCAGAAAACGTATGCCCATCTATCCATTCCCACCATGTCAAATATATCTCTCTCATTCTCTCCTCTGAATAAACTATTTAGACTTTCGCCGGACCTAAATGTCGAGATCCATTTCATTGCCCATGCTATGAATGTTTGCTCACTGGGGCGGCCCATGCTAGTTAGGCCAGACGTGGCAGTGTGGGTGATGCGTGAGGAGCGGGCGACAATTTTGTCCTTGACCATGAACATCCTCCTGTCTGCTGTGCTCTGTAGCACATGGCATCCATCAGAGTGACGGGGAGGTATGGACAGGTATCTCTGGCCGTGAGGGAGAGAAAGAGAGAGTGAGCTATCATGCGATGCACTTATGTCAAAATGACATTAAAATAAAACAAAGAAACACAAGCTTTGACAGGTGAAGTGCTCCCTTGCAATGGGCTACATATCCGATTTTCAGCAAAGTTATTATTTTTTTGCCTTTTCCAGCATCCAAACTTGTATACATTGGTGTATTGTACTGCACTAAACTGAACTAGCAGGAATTTGTTTTCGCTTTGCATTTGACATTGACCTCAACGTTTTGCGCAAAGTGCAATCTGTTTCGTAAGGATGCGAAATCATTCCTTGGAATGCGCAACCTACTGAAAAGGTGACAGAAGGGTTATCTATTTTACAACAGATATCACCCTGTTTGCCACACACTTTCCATGAGTTTAGAGTAGATTAACAAGCATATATCCAAAATCGCCATCATTTTGGACACACGAAGAAACAACAGAATAGAACGACTCTCAAGCGAGGAAGCGAGGAAATAATCAGTTACATTTTGACAGTCTGTATTTATACGAAATTACAGGTGCGGCGATTAACCAATTGAAAAAAAAATGAATTTTCAAACCAATCAAAGCATGTAGCTCAACGCGTTTGGTCGCTGCTCTGCGTAATGAGGATAGTTTTAGTCTTAGTATATCTCAAGTTGTCTTTTTCACAAACCTAGTCAGAAGAGAATATTTCAAGGCTCATTTTACTTTTAAAATCATGCAATTAATCAATTGAAATAACTAAATAATATGTCTACCAACGTCACATTTCTCACTGTGGGGGTGAATAAGCCTCACCAAGAGCTCCCTCGCGCCTCTTTCATCTCCCCTGCCATTTTAAGGGCATCTTTCTTTTCTAGAAGAATGACAATGCCTGCTCTCGAAGCAACAGTCTTTTTTTCTTCATACGACGGTTTTGAAACCAAATCTTGACCTGTTGGTCGCTCAGGTTCAGCCGATCGGAAAGCTCCCTCCGTCGCTGGCGTGTGATGAATTCGTTGAGCATGAACTCGCCCTCAAGTTCGGCCAGCTGTAGTTTGGAGTAGGGCTTCCGCTTCTTGCGGGTTCTCGTATGCATGGGGTACCACGGAGCACCTGGAGGAAGGTGAGCACATTGTAAGGGTTACAGTCATGGAAGGACAATCGCAGCCACATGAGGAACCAGACGTCAGATAGAACACTGGGGCGGAAATATTAGCCTCACAGATGAATTCTACACACGTCTTCCCCACACACATTTTGTTATGTTTACTTCATAATTTGTGTCATTTGAGACCATAAAACGGTTCAGTTGGCAGCAAAATAACCACAGGCTAGAAATTATCAAAAAGATTCTTCGACTGCGAGGCCCTGGAGATGTGCAATGTACACGCACGCAAGGCTACACCTTTTTCAGGCTGCTGACCTCCCTTAGCGTAGTGGACATGGCATTGACCATGGAAACACTGCAGGAAGACTGTGTACCTGCATTGGCGAGCATCATGGCGAAGCATACATCAGATCATAGATACACAAGATCCTAGATGCTGTGGAGATCTCCTTTGCTTCGATTCTCCACGGCTGTTGCATTTCAGACTGTTTTGATTTTCGTCACAGGTAGATGTAAACGACACCCTTGCTCACACTGCACCGAGATCAGTTACGCCTGCATTTTCTATCGTTCAATGGTATGCAAACAGGTTTACCCGGTGTGAAAGGTGACATTGCGCTTCATTTTACGAGTGCGTAAATCCCCACTAAAACACTGTTCATCTGGGGTATTGGATAGGCCTATGCAATGTATTCCAGTTTTGACAAACGATTTTCAGCGAGCATAGCTGCCACCTTCTAGTCTAAGAATCCTATTCGCTTGGACAACTATAATTCGCGTGGTGCACATGCAATTTCGTGTTTTTGTTTTAACACAAACAATATCTTGGTTTATACGCCACAGTAAGGGTTTACTGGTGTGTAAAGAACTGGGTGTAAAAGAAAACGTGAGGCCTTTTTCCTTCCAGTGCTTCCCCTAGCGGTGCTCATCTCGACATGCAACTTCAAGTCCAAGTCAATACAGGGCAATCAGTATTGTCTGCATCGTTCAGCTAAACAAGAACCAAACGACACATCATGAAATAATGCTTCGATGACCAAACGAGGTCGACGCGCCACGGTTATTGTTAACATCCAATAAGCGCAATGCATTGTGTCATATAAACAATATTCCTCACTCACCACTGCCTGGAGTTGCGCTGCCTGCATGCGTGTGGGTGCCAGGAGACGTCAATGTGTGTGCGATGCCTGATGGTGTTTTGCCCCCTTCATTGAGCAGCGACGAGCCGGAGTCCGACTCCAGCGACTGGCAGGACGGCGGGTCTTGGGTCAGCTGTTCACCGGCTGTACCGTAGTCGTATTTGGAGAAGTTTCCGCCACCGTTGCCCATGGTGTTTGCGTTATGGCTGTGCAGTCCTTGCTCTCCCACTATGGAGGCGACGGAGGGGTCTCCCCGTGCCCTGTCTTCACGTTTGAGGTTGACATTCTCAATACAGTTTTCTCGGTTCACCCCTCCACCGCCTCCTCCTCCGGCGCCGCCGTTGCTGTAGAAACATTTGCCTTGGTCTTGCCGCGTTATTTCGCATGCACGGTTGAAGCTGGGGTTAAGGGACACGGGGCTGCTGAAATAAGATTGAGGGTATCCATTGCATGGCTCCGATGGGGTCCACGGTAAGGAGCACACATTGTCCCTCCTAGGGTAGGGAAGAGAGGGTAGACCCGCCAGTTGTCCCCCGGATGCACGGAAATTGGGAAGGTAAAATGTGTCTCCGGTGTGGATGTTTACCAAAGGTCCCACAAACCCGGGATTAAGGAGATTATGCTCGCCCATTTCGGCGGGCCCGACCAAGAGCTTCTAGTTTATAGCAATCTGACATTTAACATAGTTAAACCATACGCTGCGCCTGATTGGCTAACGAAAGACCACGTGGCCAAAACCAAGTTGCGTTACGGAAGGTGCCACCCACCAGGTCCAAGTCCGACAAAACAAAACATTAACTTCTGTATTGCGGTTTTTATAAGCTTTTTAAAAATACTATAAACATTTTATGAAAAAATAAGAACCCTGTTACGTTTTCCTCTTCCATGCCATTCACAGTTCCAAGTGTTTAAGGACCCCCTATGCTCAACTGATTTCCCTATTCCTCTTTTAATGAGCGGCTTTAGTAAACAGAAATATGCCTATTTAAGAGAATATCACATTCTGGATGCATGTATGAATTTAACGCAGGCAGAAAATATTGGATCATTTAGGCTGTGCTAGTATGTTTGCAAACCCAACAGGAAAAGGCGCACCAATGTCTTTGTTCTAGAGCAAATTACAAATGAATTGAATGTCATATAAAGCTGTGATACGCCCCTTTTACGGGCCCGTTTTAGGGAAAGAGTGATGCTCACCACCACACTCCTCTCGTATTTACAGTAACGAGGTCAGCGGGTTGAAACCACTGGCTCTGTTAAAAAGACGCATCGCAATAAGATTTATTTTAAGAGCGTATATTTCAAATAATATCTCGCTCACCTCTCAAGAACAACTTAGACAGCCTATGAAAGTCTGACCACAGTTTCCTGGGGTCCATGGAAGATAAACTTCTTGGATATTACATGGGAGGTTTCAAACACCTGAAAGAATGATTGTGAAACTTGATTGTGAAGTGTAATTGTGAATACACTTCTGATCAAGTGCATTCAAGACCGGTTCATGCGGCCTATTTTACAATTAATTAGTACTCGAGTGATATGGATTTGTCCAGTTGAAACTGGTAACCACAACCACAGTGAACTAAACATTTACAAAGGAGATTAAAAAAGACTACAGTTTGCGACTGACAGACTCATCTGCAATGACTAGCAGCCTCTCGCTTCTGTTTGGGACATATTTCCTTTAAAACCTGAGCAAAAGCAGACAGAACTGTTGTATTGCAGCTCCATAAGTGCAAACAACTTAGTAAACATGAATTGTTGATTATAGAGATGATTTCAAACATGTATGCAATCGTGTCATTCATGCCCATGCTATAGATTGGGGTGTATGCTGATCAGGGTGTAGCTATGTTAAATTGGCCAGGGACTTGCAGATTCCTTTTGCACCACTTTCATCATAAACTCTCCCTTGCTGCTATGCGGCAAAAGAGGAAAGGAGGGTGAAAAAAGACAGGATGGAGGTATTCATATTCGACTAGAGAAGCGAGACAGATAGGATGAGCGATGGAGGGTGCCCTTCCAAGTCACGGTGGGAAGGGAGGAGGAGGGTTGGGGGTGCCTTTCTGGGCAATATATAACCACAGTTTTATAGTAGACGTCAAAAAGACTAGGATGGCACGGCCATGGTGTAATGTAATTCGGCTGTCTCTCCTTTTTTCATCCCTAATTCTTCCTCAGAAAGATGGAAAGAGAGATGGCGAATATGCTCCCGAAATTGGATTTTTTTGATCTACGACACCCATTCAACTAATATTACGCACCTCACATTACTGATATGAGGCCTTGTTGGTTAACAGAGAAACAAAGCGAGAGCAGTGTACAGAAAATCAAAGTAATAATGCATTATTACAAAAATCAAAGAGGAAGCAGATCTGTGGAATAAAAATGATTAGCGTGCATTTCCTTGTGGAAACCAGGGAATCTAGAGGGACTGTTGACAGTTTTTAAGATGAAGTCTCCAATCTCCATGTACGCAATTACGCAGTCAAAAGAGCTACCTCTGCAGGCCCAACACACATTGTTGTGGGTATGCATATGGAGTGCGAACGTGTACAGCATGCATGAATGTATCTCTGGCTCGTGTTTGACATATGAACCTATATAGATAATGCCATTACTGTGCAGAGTTGCACTTATTTCCACCTCTAATTGTAATGCGTAAAGCAAGACTCTGGATTTTGTGTGAATGAAATCGCGACTGCACAAGCAATTTCACCTCTCTTGCCTGAAATGAACGGCAGAGAAAACACCACTGGGCTCAGGTGCATGGGCCATCACTAACAAAGTATATTTCATCAAAAGGGTTTGGCACAATTCTTTAAAAAAAAAGAAATCTCAGGGATGGAACTCTTTTGCAGGTGCGCACGGTAGTTCTTACACAATAAAGCATTTATATTTACTTTCACACAAACCACTTAGTGATAGCATATTCACTTGACTGATCAAAGAATTTAAATAAAATTATATATAAAATGCATAAAAACAGAAAACACACCCTTGATAAAAAAGCAAAATATGAGACCTCATCTTTCAAACCTCATAGGGTTTGAAGAAATATCGTGGAAGGAAAAGCAACATTCCCTTGCTCTTCTAAAAGAAAAAAGAGAAAGGTGCAAAGTTAAAAGCTAATCTCTTAAATGGACGGCCCCGCTCCTCCTATCAAACCCTCCATTCTAACCTCCTCTGAGGAGTAATGGAATTAGCCCATGCGTAAGCTGCTGTGTCACGGGATCGCATTGCGGCAAGTTGAGCGCAACAGAATTAAAAAAGCAAAACTTCTTAAATGTGTCGTGTGACACAAACCATAGGTTTTTGCCCAAATAAAGGGCACGAAGCTGGCTATAAATGGAATGAGGCGGGAAAACAGCCCAAAACACACTGATAGTCAACCTTACGTCCCCATGTACACATTGCTTCTTTTAATCTACAAGCCAATGAATGTCGCTGTTGTAGGCCTATTTAAGAGACTTATAAATGACAGAATATACAACACCACAGCATGTGTAAAAAAAAGTTTTAAAATAAATAAATAAAAAAAACCTTCACTGTTCTTGCGCCAAATGTCTTGACAAATACACAAATTCAGCAGTACAACATGCGTAATGGCGAGAAACACGTGTAGGTTAAATTATCCCTGTGTCACACGAGGACTTTGGGAAGAGGCCTACTCTTAACTCTTCAAAGTGCACGGCGCGGCAAAGGGTAATGCCTGAAGCCGGATACTGGCTGGGTACTTTTAGCAAGGTAAGTGTAAGGCAGATTCAAGTCAAGAAGTGCAACATGCAAAGCTCCTAACTTACAGGCGGCTCACAGATATTCTCCGAAATCAGCAGACGGGATCTGGCTTTTGGTTCTCCATGACGCCGTAAACATGCCCCATTACTCGTCCAAGTGTCTTTCTTTTGAAAGTAGACTGACAATTGTTAGCCAAACTAAAAAACAAAAAACAAATATGAAAGCCCAGTTGAAACGTGACATGGAAAAGTGATAGAAGAGAAATGCCCGGACTTCTCTACTCTAAAAACCTCTTGCTGGCTATGTTTTGTGGAGTGGGACGCTACCAATTGGCGCGTTTGCAGTTCAAGGTCACTGTCTAGTGCATTGATGTCTGCCTCGCATCTAAACGACCGTCTTGGAATCCTGCTCCCTGTCCAGACAGGGTAATAACGTAAACAAAGACTGTTCCCTTCTTCCGTCGACTTTGTTACAACATGTTGGCCGACTTACTACTTACTTACAACTAGCCAGTTGCGAAACTACCGGTAAAGAATTTTGGACGGATTTGCTTGTTAGTTTAGAAACAGTTTCAAAATTCTGGCGAACATTCTGGCCTACCTCACCTTATGATATGAAATATCCTGAGGAAGGTGTGGAAATATTCAAAAGGTTTTCATGCACCTTATTGGCTACGTGACTGTAACTGTATTTGTAAACAAAAACAAAAAATTGTGATGACATTTTTAAATTGTGTTATTCACGATTATGAAAGACAATATGGTTCATATTTTAAAACGGCTGCTAGAACAGGGGAATATGTTTTAAACACAGTGGCTGAGATTAATTTACTCAACCAAAGTATTAAAAACGACAAAAGAATAAGAAGAACGGTAAGATTATCCAGTGACTTAAATACAGATGTCTTGGAATTCCCAAATGTGCAGCCATAAGAAGAAAGACCCAGTCTGTATCAACTTACACACGAATTAGTTATTAATTCATTTCAGGATATTATTTCAACCACCTAAATTTCATCGACATTTATGCTTATATAGCATTTGGAAAGTAGGCTATAGAACGCCATATCAATGTCGCAACTCTCCAAAAAAAATTGAGGCACATGAACTCTACTAACATATTGATCAATAGATAGTTTTAAGAGTCATAATCAGCTCTAAAAATACTTTGGCATGACGGCTTTTCCCCGTGTGTGTGTGTGTGTGTACGTGCGCGCAGGACAACGAGTGCGTGCATGTGTGGATCTACTTAATCTACAACTCAATCATTCCAAAGCAAATATAAATATAGTCTATATGAAATTATTTCTGTCCATTTTTGATGTTATTATGGATCTTATAATGATTCAACAAAATAGCTTAAATAGCGAGCCGATGAAATCACCTGCAGTCAATTTTGCCCAGTTCAGCTTCCTGGATGACTCGTTTATACAGCACGTGCATCTGGAGTCGGAGTGATGCAAAACACAAGTCTTAGCGCATCTGACATCAGCAAGGAAGTATGGTAGCATTTTTTCTTCATGCCATGTCAATTCCATTCTAACTCATACTAAGTTAACAAAACAAGTTTTAATCCTGAGTATATTCTGTCACCATATGACCAGAACCTGAGCCTGCAGTGATGTAGATCCAATACAAACACAATTAAGATACAATGCAGACGTTCATTAATTTACATACATATTGAACAGTGGCAGTGTGTTGTGGTGGGTTTGAAATTAACCTTCCGTTTTACACCCTGCCTGATGTTACCTCAATTCGCCACCAGAGGCTGTCAGGCGCCTTCTTATCAATACTAGCTGAGCGCGCTCACTCATACAGCCATTCTCTCTCTCTCTCTCTCTCTCTCTCTCTCTCTCTCTCTCTCTCTCTCTCTCTCTCTCTCTCTCTCTCTCTCTCTCTCTCTCTCTCTCTCTCTCTCTCTCTCTCTCTCTCTCTCTCTCACACACACACACACACATACACACACACACACAAAATATCTAGCCATGTTAATGTTTTGACATGCGTTGATAAAGTGCTTCAAGTTTCAAAGTACATAAACAGCGAGGTCGGGAGATTAGACGAGTTTTGTATAATTTACAATGCCGTGTAGCTATTTAAAAACAATGTTAGGAACAAAACAAAAAAAAGAAAATCAATAATTTAAGTCCTAACCACAGCATGCTGACCACTAAGGACCACAGGCAGCCATTTTAAATTCGGATAATAGTTATGAACCTCAGAAAAAGTCACCTGATTTAAACTAAAAGATATACGTGATGTAGATATTAATGTGTACACGCTAAGCTATTAAGGTTTACACGAATCTACTTCAGCTTGGCGAATATGCAGGCAGGCCTATATTTTGACCCAAAAATATAACATAATATAACAACCGTGTAGCCTCTCTCAGAATATGTCTATTTTGAATATATTGGCCACAGAAAATAAGAAAAGCACATGGCCTATATGTATTCATGTACAGTTATTGGTCGTTATTATTTAAGCTACCCATAATTTCACCATAAATGCACATTCTGTAATCAGTATTCAAAACTTTCTCGCTTAACTGGTGCGCACACCGACAAACAAACCTAAACAAAAACAAACAAACAAAATTCTGTAGAAATAGGCCAGCTTTGCGCCACCACAAATCCATTAGTGTTTTTGGACTATAAGTTCTATGATCCAAATGCAAAGGCAAAAGTCTACGCACAGAGCCTTCAAATTAGTGGGCTATTGTGAGTTATAGTTAGGCTATCATTTTTGCTCAAATGACAAAACAATAACATTCGAGAAAACACTAGTCTCCCAATACATGCCCCTGACTTCTGTGGTGGCAAGAAAGACTATTGAGAAACCCATACGTAAGTTTATCAGTCAGGGTTTCATGTTGAGTGTATTTTTGAGTAGCAATGCCCTTAAAATCGTTGAAACATAGTGGCAGACGTAAGCTTGTCTTAACATTCACTTATACGACATAAAATGGCTACATCGTGAAATTAAACAAAATGTGGAAATTGCAATATTTGAAGAGATGGATAGGCTATCAGGATAATCGTGCAACTCACTTCATAGCTTCAAAGTACCACCATATTAGTTAAACAATGCAACAAAGGGTCATGGAGATACAGGTTAGTTTTTGCATTTAGTGAAACCAAAGTTTAGCCTACAGACTCATTAGGAATACAACAGAGAGCGTCGCATCCGTCTCAAGGTTAGTGGTTAACATCACATGACGTCGCGGGCATGCTTCCTCCTTAATGTCCAGCCATAGCCATCCTAATGAAGGCTACTTGCCGTAACTCACAAGTCTGACAAGCCGCTCGGATCTATTGATATATGGGCTTAACCACAGCCTCACGCCGCCGTCAAACTTGCACACACAACATAAAAACAGCGTACATACCTTGGAAATGATTTTATTGCCGACGTCTGTTTTCCTTGAGGCAGCTTCAGCCACTCGCTCATCCTCCTGGATGCACCTTAAATCTCGACATGAAACAGAGCGGCTATAGGACTGACTACACGGCACCAACTTGTCCCAGCGTTGGTGTGTGGAGGGGCTGCAAGGAGACGTCAACGGTCTACCTGTTATCCACGGTCCAAATACCACACTACTCCACTGATGACTGTGTAAGTGTGCGAGATAATTTAAGGTTTCGCGACCAAGAGAGAAAACAGGCTGAATGTCAAGTCACTAAGGTTACAAGGAATTGTGTTAGAAAGGGTATTGAGGTTCAAAAAATCGAGAGGATGTATGGCGACTACAGATCACCTTAGGTGATATTCGTATCATATATTCTTAATTAACTCCATATTGTGTATTTGGCCAGCTCTGGCGGTGTCTTAACTGGGTAAAAAAGGGGCATTGCCTCGTCTGCAGATATTGACCCCCCCACACACACACACACACACACACACACACACACCTCCGGGAGGAAGCCCAGCCTTTCCTTGTTTGCTATGCACGAGCAGCCACTGTGTCAAGGTCAAAGCGACTGCATAGTCATGGTCAAGGGTAGCCAAGAAGTGACGTAAGGACACAATAGATTTTCGGTGCCACTCAGACGGCTGGGGGGCGAAAACACAAGACGAAGAAAATAGCCAGACGGACTTATGCCCTGATCGGGGCTAAATTTGTGACAGCGTTGCTATCTGAAATAGGATATACGTTGCGCGATTTAGTATTAAAATTTCTCAATTTTACACAGTGGTCCGTCCCAGCTTTCATGAGACTAGTAATCTGGTAAGTTTCTGCAGTAGTGCTGAAAAAACAACAACATCTGGAAACCGACACTGGCATAAAAAGTACTGTAACCGGATTAGGCCCAAATCTCTGCGTCATCATACACATCCTGGATTCAACTGCATCCTCCAAAAGACTTACCTTCTCCGCGCTTTCCAAGCCGCAGATGAAAATTGATCCTACGATCTAGTTCAGAGAAATATTGAAAAATGTCTACGCAATCTAACGCAAAGCGAAGCAACAGCCTAATCATTATTATGGCAGGTGTAGTACTTAAGTCAGTTTTAATCAGATATGCGACTGTACAATAGAGTTCTGTCTAATCTTACAGTGGTGGCATTTAGTTGTAACTATCGCACAGCACCATTAAGCACAATATAACCTAAATAATCTGTTAATTCAATGAAAAATTAAATTTCTGACCAACTACAAACTACATCTGTCATAATGTGTGTCGGCGACGCTTGGTATGGACGGCATTGTTTTGTAGAATGTTCCGAAATCATTTGGACGAGGCGCTGGGTCGAATATCACACATTCATACATATTTGGGCACAATAATAACTAATTGTAACATTTCACTAATTGTGACTTCAACATAAATCCCTAACATTTCATCCTACTTGGCATTAGCTAAAATAACACAAGGCAAACGGGCCAACCAAACGTGTTTTAATGCAGCACGATATGTTTCCTAATGGAACCCGCGCGCAAACTTTGGAGTTCTATTTTCCTTTCATACTCAAAATAATATCGACAGACACTGAAACTCAAGTCCATATCTGCAGCTCTATTCAGGCATCACTTTGGTTTTGTACTGTGGATCATATTGTTGAATCAGTTTTTGTACAATAGATCATATTGACTCCGTTTAGTTTCAGCCAGTAAGTAGTCTGGTCACATACTAAACATGTTCACTTGGGCAAAAGTTCTGCAAAACCCACGAACGCTTCGCAGACATATGCATTTCACGTGGGCCTATGTGTAACCCCATGTTCTTGTATTCTTGCATTATGAAAAACGCCAAAGGTAATAGTGCAGAGCTACCAACCTTATGCATATGTTTCCCCTAATGAAGGCAAAAGTTTACCCTCGTTTGTTGCTAAGTTTACCCTCGTCTATAGTAATATTCCTTTAAATATCCATACGCGGCCATTTAACTGTGGCTTTACAACACTTTGCATACCGATTTAGAACATGAATTGTAAACTGCCTTCAATGTTGAGAATGAGAAAATTAGTACTTTTATGGACAGACACACAGCATGGATAGTGGAATGCGCCATGGTCAACATTGGATAAACAACAAGACATTCTTAAGTCTATAAACCGTTATATTGTGTTGCATTCATCTGGCCTAAGGTAAAACTTCACTGACATAAAAAAGCCTTTTGTTTGTTAGTCATAGGTGTGCCATTCAAGAAAGGCCTTCCGGATGGGTACAGCTATGTCTTCGCCCGGGGATACAAAATAATCGTATTCATTTTCCATCTCTCTTACGCACGACATTTGACGCAACTAGGAAATGTGTCTATACAAATCAGTGCTTTCCGAAGACAGCGGAACAGTTTGGTGGGCCTGCATTTTGAAAACTGAGCCTGGGGCGCATACACGTTTCGCTGGATTGGCCAAGCGTCATTTATCGAGTTATGGCAGATGAGTGCGATATGGCAACATTTGTAAACCACGAAATGCATATGTCAACAGTGTGAACAGTGCAAGTTACAGTAACTCTCATCTGCAGCTTTAGGTGCACCTTAAGTTGACGGACCATTGCGCAGGTCTCACATTGCTGCAGGTAGTAACAACTACTTGAAAAATAATAAAACCAACAAAGGTGGTCTGTATTTGTCTTAGTTACGTGCTCGCGCGCACGCACACACGCACACACACACACAGAATAAAACGATTGGACATCGATTAAGCATTGATTTTTATTTACGAAACATTTCCATTTTGGGTAACATTTTTTAAACACACACCACATCACTGTTCACATACTGCACTGAACCAATGAAAAACGCGTACAATGAGGGGTTATCGGCTCGAATGCAATGCAACTCGCTATATAAACCAACTAAGAGATTGTGCATTAATACGTAGTTCTCTTTTTTTCTTAATATTCATTAAATTGATAATCATTCCAGTTGCATGACAGACATTATCCTTCACTGACAAAGAACAAATGATGAGAACCATAAAATATAAGCAATTTACATCCCCTGCCATTCGAGACTCTTACTTAAATAATAGATGCACGTAACTGTACAATTCCACGTATAGCAGCCTCCCCCTCCACAACCCTTGGCACCAGACATTAGACGGTCACTTAAAAAAAACACAATAACTCTTGAAGTCAGAGTCCTGGAACCAAAATGGCTTTTGCACAAATATCAAGAGACACCATCCGAAATTTTGCTTCCTTCCACACACACTGCCAAGTTTTCAATGTGCGTCTGTCTGAGAGGATTTTCCCCTTTCCCACCAAATATGTTGAAAATCTCTTAATCTCTTATTTCTGGGAAGAAGACAAAGAAATAACTCAAAAACACCAAAATGGGTCTTAGGGCCATCCAACGCTGCGCCATTTTCCATTCAACCTTCCCCTTTGAGACTTGTCCTGTTTTGTTATCAACTCACTCTGATTATCAATTTTGAAATCCAGGTGATTAAACGGTTGAAGAGACATGATGCGCATCTGATTTCGGATAAAATATAAATACTTCTTAGTTCGTGTGGGTAATAAAGTTTGGGGGCGTGAGTCGGTTGTGGCGGCCGCTGATGGGGGGGAAAAGAGAGCGCACTGATCAGGTGGCATGCATGTGCGCATTTGTCTTCGATTTACAGATGAATTTCTTCTCTTTCACGCGACGGTTTTGGAACCAGATGGTGACCTGTCGCTCGGAGAGGTTGGTGGTGGCGGAGATCCGCCGTCGCTTGTCTTTGGTAATGAACTTGCTGGCCGCGTACTCCTTCTCTAGCTCCTTCAGCTGGAGCTTGGTGTAGGGGACGCGCTTCTTGCGACCTCGGCGGTAGCTGCTGACTTCAGGCTGCAGTGGCACCACATCTGCAGGAAGGAAAGAAGGAAAGGCAAGAGGGAAGGAAGAAGACACGAGAGACGTCAGATGTTTCAAGTAAAGAGGCAAACAAACTCATTCAACAAACAAATAAGCAAGGTTGTTTGCTAGGTAAAGACTCAGCATGTGTGAATACTTGAAATTTACGCAATAGGTGTTACCCATACAGGGCAGAGTTCGCCATGAAAGGGTCACCTGAACAGTCTCAGTTCTGGAAAGAAATCCTAAGGGCAAATGTATGGTGTGGTCTACCACCATCATATCATTCGCTCTGCGTCAAATGATTTGTTAAAAAATAATTTTATATAAAGTTTATTTTTTTTATTTTGGACACATAAGCATGGGTTTGATACACAACTTCCTACGTTTGACAATGATACCAAAATCAACCTGTTGGCTCTGATGTGGCCCCGTGAGCCACGTGTGGGTACTTTGTACTTATGAGTGTACTTGGTAGGCCTACTTGAGACAGGTGCGGGGAAACTGTGAAAACAGTACCCTACCGTGTGCAGACGCACACTCTACAATCAGTCAGATTCTCACCCGAAATAAACCAAATGAAATATTTAAGTTACCTGGAAAAAAGTCAGAATAACAGAGGGCCCGGAATGAAATTGAGAGCTGTGCGTAATTACTAGTCTTCACATAATGTCGTATCAAAACAGGTGCGGGGAACCTAGTTGCAACTAGAAGGCTACCCGATTAAGGGACAGAGGCACACGGTGTTATATTAGAGGTTAGATCACCCGAAGAAATATATTGAATTTAACTGAAAAAAGTCAAATGGAATATTGAAAGTCAGAAGACCCAATAGACCTGCAATAATCCACAAGGGTTGTGCGTAATTAGCCGCCCTTATGTAACCTCATATCAAACCACATTTTACTAAAGGGGATTTTTCGACAATGTACAAGCCATGTATTTATTTGCATGCGCAAATGGGTCTAGACAGGTCTTGCACGTCAGCACCACTGATATACGCCTAGACCTGTGTGCCTAGAGCAGCATGCCAAAATAACGCTTTTTGTTATTATTATTATTTTTTTTAAGAAAATGACTGTAATCAATATAACAGCCTAAACTGTAAGTTGATTAGATATACTTGCGCAGCCTGATGATACTACGCACCTAAATAAGTTATTCCAATATGAAAAGTTATTCCAATACCCTGCCCAAAGGTGGTGAACTGTCGTGAAACTAAGTTATGGATTTAAAGTTCGCCAGCAGTTATCAGCAGTGTGTGTATGTGTGTGTGTGCGCATGTAAACATGCACACATTTATACACTGCGTAGCAACTGCTAATTCGTCTTTATTCGCTACTCTTATTGCAATCATTAAAAGTATATATTTCAGACAGTTAAAGTGCGGATAAGCAGAGCTGGGGGGAATTAACTGCCATTGTTTATGAGGGCATGTACAACGGTTAATAGGACAGTCTTACTGAAGACAATGGAGAAGAAAACTATAGCCTATTAAAATGACGACCGACCGCGTGACATGCTCCAGTATTTTGGAGAGGCTCCAAATGTACATTTAAAAAAAAACATTTGAGTTCCTACAAAAAGAAACAAAGGCTATAATAAAACAGCAATTGCAGTTCTACAAATTATATAAAACATATAGGTTTTCTAATATGAAAAAAAAGTTTTGAAACTGTCAGTTTTTTTCTTGACACCTTAAAAGGTGTTATTCTTCCCTGCAGAACTAACGGGAGCAAACTGACGTGTATTAAACGTTAACTAGATCTTGAGTGATAAGCCAATCAACTCTGGCATCTAGGAGCTATTCTTAACAAGATGGAAGGCGAAACCTATATTCTGAAATAGAATTTGTCATTCAATAGGACCAAATGGCCTTTACATGCATTGCTTGGGGAAGCAGCTAGCCTTCTTATGCGTTAGTTAGCCGCGTGGTGGACATACATTCACATGAAGACGGTGACTGGAGGATACATATCAAATACTTGCATTCTGTGACAAGCTGAGCATATCTGTGCGGGCGCCAACACACACACACACACACACACACACACACACACACACACACACACACACACACACACACACACACACACACACACACACGTGCTCTCTCTCTCTCTCTCTCTCTCTCTCTCTCTCTCTCTCTCTCTCACACACACACTTCATCATTCATATATGTATCTCAAGCCCAAAATGCACGCTGAAAGAGAGAGCGTGCGCATTTGGACACACATTTTGTTACATAGACGAGGCTGTGGTGGTGACGCTGAACAAAAACAAATGATAAAGATGACATTAAAAAGGCATCAAAGGAGATGTGAGGCCTTCGCACTGAACGATTACATCTGCAGCTGAGCTGAGAGGGGACGGTCGTGGATGTCTCAGCACTACCACTCCCAGCAACATGACAATCAGCAGGCAGAGATTTACTGGGCCATATGCAAACACAGCTCTACCTGTCTGCCAGAGCAATGCTGTGGCACGCCAATGCGCTCTGCAAACATCAGCTCATTATCAAGTGTGCAAAAGCGAGGTTGAGCAGATAAAACAGGGCTTTCAGCTTCTTGTGATTATTAAGATTGAGACGATTTGTCAATTGGCCAATTATCAAGAGATGTAGCTGGGGGTTGATTTCCGTTTTCATGCGTAATTACACAAAGCAGTTTGATAAACATCTGATTAGTCTAAGGATGCACTGTCCATTATGCATACGCAGATGAATAACGTTAAAATAGAATGATGATGGTCAATATCAATTCCATGCATATTACAAAACATAGTTAAGCTTTTCTTTCGACATAACAAGAGGGAGCAAAATAGTGGTCAATATGATATTCTGGTATGAAGATGCTATTCGGACACACATTTTGCCCGACAGAGAGAGAGAGAAACCAGACTGAGCCAATAACCTAAATAAGGAATAGGGATGACTAAATGACAAGTGTCTCTCAACAGATATCTCTGTAATTATAGGAATGGTTGCCGTTTGACATACGACGACTTTACCAGGCAGCCTAAGAAACGGTCATGCGTAAACAAACATGCACAGATGTGCGTGAAACGGTGTCTCTGCCATGCTTGTTTGTGCACATGTTATTTGTTTATTTTTCAGAAGTCTAACTCTCAGAGGTCCAAAATACAACAGCTGGCAAATCGGTCACAAATGCGTAACAGTAAACATAAAGTAACATTTGCTGTGAAATATTTTGTTTACCTGGAAACGGGGACTTCCAAAGATGGGTCGACTGAGTTTGCTCCTTGGAACAATACACCTGGCCATCCCATCCGTTCGACAAAGCCCAATGCTGGTAGCCGTCCATAGGAATCAAAGTTTCATGCCTTGGCTCTGGGTGCGTGCTGATCCCCGGCACGACTGACACGTCCAAATAGCCCGGCACTGTTTGGTACGAGCTGGCGAAGCTCGGGTAAAAGGCGAACTCCTTGGCCCGACTAGAGAGTTCCTCGGTAGGCAAGGCTGGGCTCGGCTCTGTGTACTTTTCAGCGGGGTGATAAGAGCATGGCTTCTGTTGCAGGTTGACGTTGTGCGAATGAGACAGCCGGCAACCGTAGTAAGGACTTCCGAATGGGTAGCCATAGCCCAGCGAGGCGCTCGACGAGGTTTGCGGTGCAGGGCACTGGCGCCCGGCGTCTTGCGAGGGGAGGTCGGGATAAACGGAGCCCTGGTGGGTAGCAATGCTCCCGGAGTGACGGCCAAGAGCCGGGTGCGAGATGAGATCCCTGCAGTGGGTCGCAGGGCAATTCCCGCTCAGTCCCTCCATGGATTGGTTTTTATGTGGATTATTTTCATTCGGACTTTTTTCATACACGTACATCAAGGTGTCCGCCCAGCATGGATGCAGGACCAGCGAAGTCGTCATATCACGGGCTGCCGATGCTTTTTAAAAGTCGACTACTCCAAGACGGACACCTCACTTCCAACCTCATTTTTTCTCACCGGGCGCATGCGCAGCAGGAGCTGCTCGAAGTGTCCAGTTCATTATTAAGACTAGGGGTTCGGCCGACATGTGACGATAACACGAGCGACGTGAGCAGACGTTGGGAGGTGGGAGCAGGGGCAACGACTCATCCCTTTAAAGTATGTTTAGAACTACATAAGCGACTGCACTTCCAAGTATTATAAGCCAAGACATTGGTTGAGATGGAGAGACGCGTCAGACCTTAAAGGGAACGTGTAAAAGCCCGCAGTCCTCTGCGGAAGAAGGCCAAGGAATCGTCACATTTTGTTGAATCTGTGGGAAAGTTATAAACAAAAACAGTTGAATGTATGATTGGGTTCCCATTAACATTACATTAAATTGGACTAGGCACTTTTACTTTATTCCTCGATTAAGATATATCTATTTAACAATGGTAGACTCTAACAATATTTGGAATGGAATTAAAAGTTGTTCTAATGAATAAATGTAGCCTAGTCTATTTGAAAATTAAGAGACCTCTCACACTCCTTTCCAAAAGACATGTGGAACGGTTTGGGGTCCGTCGCGAACTATGAGCGTTCCTATTTATGACAAGGTAGGCTGATGCGTCCTTTTCACTGACGGAAACAAGTGATTATTTTTTTCAGACTAACTGCAATTGCATTGACATATTTTTCATTGAAAAAAAGGAAATATCCCATGAGGTCAAAAGGGCTGCAACCTTTAACAGCCCTACCCCTGGACAGAAATTGTAGGCTATATTTCTGATCAGACATCCAGAGAATGCACAAGAATCATGTTTAAAAAATATATATATATGATGTAATCTCTCTCTAAACAAGTCTAAAAACGCACTGGAGTGGATAGTTTTTATATAGCGACTTGAAGACGGCATAGGCTATGCGGCTTTGGAAATCTCTGAAGTAACACATTTGGAAATATAAATGTAACCACTGAAGGGTTTAAACGCAATTTTGCGGGTAGGTGCTCTGATGGGGGAAGAGGTAGGTTAAAAGCATTTAGGAACCTGCTTTTTAAAACTACAATACTGATGCATTTTGTTGTTTATTTCGTGGAGTACTGTCTGCGTGCGTGCGTGCTTGCGTGCTTCCCCTCGCGTGATATTCAACTGACAAAAATGTATGAGAGAGTAGTCTTACAACAGTCAATGCATGTCTTGACTGCCTGTGTAGTATAACCTCTATTGCCTACCGGATATAAATAAATGCAATAATGCATCGGGGCTATTCACTGCAACAAGCTTAACTAACACACTAATCCTGTAGTCAAAAGGAAGAACAGTCATTTTTTTTTCGTCCGGTAGTGTAAACAGCTCACAAATATTGACCATTCGCCCAAATGGCAACCGCCAGGAAGTCCAAGGTCAAGGTAGAAAGGCAGACAAACAGGGTCGTAAGCAGTCTAGACAGACAAGAATGAACTTCACACTCGCATTGTCGAGTTTACGTGCAAACTTGGCGTAATTAGAGAGAGGTTGCTTTCACTACATGCCACTTCCGACAGCAGGGGGAAAGAAACAGTTCAGGTAAAAAAGAAAAAATGCTGTTTGGGTTTCCAAACAAGATAGTTCACAATTAAACCGCACTAGCCTGTTAGCCCTATTTTTCTTTTGAAGAATGTCCGATAAGATGGTGTGTTCGTTTTGCATCAGCAAGTAAAGTGACATGCACATTATATTAGGCCTACTACAACGCATGAAGTTCTGTAGTAATTAAACATTAAAATCAAAAAAAGTCCTGCTCCCTGCGGGTAGCGCAAAATGGGAAGGTCTGTCAAAATAAAATAATTAAAAAAACAAAATAGAATTCAGATGCATTCAATAGCATATGCAGAACTGTGAGAATTCAGGGTAAGTATTGAACATACTCAGAAAACCCGAAACGACGCGTGCACACGTGTTTAAACAGTACACTGGGCCTTTAATATAAACATGCCATAGAATACTAAGGGAGCAGGACCCTGATTTAAACTGTGGAAAAGGTGTGTTATTTAATTAAGTACGCCTACACATATCGCCCAATTGAACTGACCTTTTTATTTTTTATTAATTCACACATTTCCTGGGGAGAGAAAGAAACATATCGTAATAGGCTACGTCTAGGTCTATCTCCAGAGTTAAAGTAAGGGTAAAATAGCATCTCCATGACCTGCATCAGCACAATCCACTATGATCACATGACATCAAAATTTTAAATTACGAGACAATATGCATTGTTTACTTATTGCTTGGTGTGCTGGACACATACACACGTTAAGATGCTCAAAAGACATTTGCTGGACATTTGGATTATTGGATGGATTGGATGGATTCCATCTTCCTTCAGCCTATAAATAAAATAAACACTCTATTATTTAATTATTCACTGATTATGTCTCGGCTTGCACTTGAGACCGACTGTGAATACCCCCATAGCCTATTTGTGCCTACATTGTGATTGTGCCAAATCACTAAGACGCACAGAGCGCACAGAATTGATAGCCTTCGAATCCTATTTTAATCTACTCTGAAGACTGATCCAGCCTTTGCTGTTCTATTTCGCCATTTTCGAGAGCACGGACATCGGGGCATATTATATCTCAATATCTAGGGGAATGTCTCCTCTATATGAAGCCTATATGCTTGTACCGCAACTGACAGCGAGTTTCCTTGAACACAAGAAGTGTTCAGGTGCACCATTATTTCTGTCCACAAGGAAAGCAATGGGCCCCATAGAGGTGAAACCACTGAAGAAACACACACACAGTCCACTAGGCTTATCCGCATACTATGACTTCATTGACACACATACAACGGCAGGTAAAATAGTAAGTTTGCCGTCAAACATGAATATTCAAAACTAATATGAATATATAACTGTCTTTACTAAATGTACCACACGTCCTTAGTTTGATATCAGGTTATGGTGGCGAACCATTGCACTTATTCATGGTGATACCCCATCACAGAGGAAAAAGCATTAAGGGTATCCCATTCACTTCAGCCATCATTTGCCACTTCCTCTCAGTCTTCTTGACAGTGATTAATTTCATAACCGCTTTTCATAACGTTTTGGTGCTGGTGACTGTGGTAAGATGGACCCCCCCCTCAAGTTCAAGGTCCATGCCGCAGTCTGGCACGACCCAGAGGTTTCTTTCGGAGGGCCCTTGTGTCTTAACGCAGCGTACAATGAGCAGCCTATTCTGCCACGGGCATATGAACAGCAAATATGCACTTTCCTTTCTCTCCCTGGCTACTTTCTTTCACGGTCACAGTTCCAAATACTGCATGGGAAGCGCAAATGGACTTGGCACCTCATTCAATGAGATAATTCTCCATACGTTTGGTTAAAAGCCGGGGAGTAATGGGCTGCGCGGCTCATAGAGAGTGCGTCTCTAGCCCACCAATTTTTGCATTCCAATTTATTAGCCAACCGCGCTTAGCGTGGGAGTGAATATATGGCTACAAGGTAGTCATGCTGTCAAAGACTTTTGATGTACACGAAAAGTAACGTTTAAAAGAGAACCAGGGGCGGGATATGAATATCTTATGCTCATATCTTGAGCGTGACTAGCTTTTCTACTAATGCAAGACACTCTTCCCAATAAGTAGGCCTAAGACATGGGCCTATCGGATATTTGGAAGCGCATGATGATGTTCTATATAGGCAAAGTTCCTATTGTTATCGACTTTCGCTGCTGTCTGTTACAGTTATGGCTATACTCAATTAAAGATATGTATGCTTAAAAAGGAAGAGAGGATACTTTTCACGAATTTCAGGGACCGGGGATAACTATGCAAGAAGAAACTAGGCTATACATCTGCCCTCGTGCAAAACTCAGCCAGCATACAATTCCGAGTCCCAATGCCCACACACATTAGCCATTAAGTGTATTAATTTGTGAATTTGAGTTGGTTGCTGGAAAATTAAATGTTATCTCATGCTTGCAATATCAGATGAATTTAAAATTAACATTATTTCCTCATAACATATTTGTATACCCTGCTAGGAAACCCTTAAAGCCGGCTATTATAAATGCGCCAAATAAGAGGGATAGTTTATATATAAAATGTCCATGAAACCACTGGCCTTTCCATTCCTTACTGAAGTTATGTTCAATTATGTATTAGGATTAAAGCGTGGCACATATTGGAAAACTTAGGGAATTCCAAGACATTTGTCATAGCCAATGGAACATTGCGCACTTGAAGCTGCCCATTTCAGGAATAAAATATCCCCTCTACTTTGGGCTGTATGCGAATTTTGTCCTTTAATATTAAGTCTAAAACAACTGATACCGACTGTACTTGCCATTTCAGCCATCTTGGCACGGAGCGAGTGCACTCATATTTACCATGGCTGTTATAAAGTAAATACTCTATAAACTCATGATAAAGTGAAGGGACGTCTGGCGTTGTGAAAAGTGCAGAAACGGCAGCAGCACCAGCAGCAGTGGCAGCACCAGAGGGATCAAGTTGTTGGTATGCACACGGGTAACATTGCAGTTCAGGGGGGCACTCCACATATGTGTAATATATAGGCCCGTTAAAACATGAGCAGGTATTACTTCAATCAGAAGAGTGCCAAAAAAACTGGAGAGGCCCAATAAACACAAAAATATAACAGGTTTCACTCTATCCCACCACGCAATCCAGGCGGATACGAATAGAACAAACAACATTGTTGTATACGTTCAATTAAAGATTTCAACGCAAGAAATGGCATTCCTGACTTTTACCACTGTTGTCCTCAAATACACAACTTAGTGGAGAGTCGGATGAGATGCGTACGAATATGCTGAATTGCATCCATCTCATAGGGGATAGTCAGGACAGATGACTCCCGGCATACCATCCATTTGACCAATAATTTAAACTTAACATGCATATCACCCATTTGACCAATAATTTAAACCTAACATGCATTCATGGAAATGCATTCAATATTCTGCAATTACATATTAGCCTAAATATAAAGTGCCGTAACTTGTGTGCATCAGATTTCAGCACACTCGAATAAAACACAGCTTCTAAGCTTCTATATCACCGAATTGGGAAAGCCAGATAACCTCAATGAAAAAAAACTTTCGGTGAACTTGTTTGTGAAGACAAAACCAAAACTATAAAATGAAAATAAGATCGAAATGCTTTAAGTGGTTTACTGATTATTGATTGGTATTTTAACGTAAAAGGGTAACAAATATATCTGACTAATCAACGGTGAACACCGACCGCTTTTGGTGGAATTGACTGTCTGGATGTAGGCTATTTGATGGGGGCCTCGTTGAAAATGGCGCGTCGTCTCGCCGACAGACCTGTCTCAACAGCAGAAGTCCAAGTTCAAGTTAAAACGACTGCCTGTCCAGACGCCTGGGTGCTAACCAGCCCTTTTCAATTAGCCCACCGCCTCTATAGACTCCATTGCTGTCCTATGAATTGTGCTGAGTACAGACAACTCCAGCCAGTGGCAAAACAGAGACGACCCTTACATGATTCAGTTTTAAAATATATATTTTAAAGTATTTCACGAGGATGGGACGTGGAGACTACATATTATTGAGGTAATTACCAAATACCACACTCGTTGATAACTATTGAAGGGTACGCTATACTATGAGGGTCGTGATTATCACTTAACACAGCTTTACATTTGTTTCAAATATAAATTTGTTTCAAATATAGTTTCTATTTTAAACCAGGCCGAATTTGACAATGTCATCAGCAAAACATACGTGGCACACCCATCAAGGAGACGAGGTTAACAATATTCTAATTCAAAGCGACAACTGAACATTTGGTGTATTGTATGTGGTACTGTTTAAAATATAGAATTTGCCAGCATTGCATTTAAAGACAAATGTGAATCAGTTCCTCTCCCCTTTACGCACGAATTGTTCTTGGACCAGCCAACATCTGTCGCACAAAGTGGGACACATTAATGGATTTAGTCTATGTCTACAACTGCCTCGAATAATTTAATATAACATATCCAAATAGGTCCAAGGTTTTCCAATAGGTGAATACTTTCGGGTCGTATTAATATCTCCGACCATTACGCACAAGCTATGCCCAAGAAATTTGTCCATGCACATTTCAGATCAACGACAAAATTACCAGAGGTATGATGCGCTTTATTATCTGAATCAGAGAGCAAGCACGCTTAGAATGTGGAGGAACGCGGAAGCTCCACAATTTAACCTCAGTATGAAAAATGGGAGAGTCGTACAGCCAATGGGGCGATATCATTACAACCCATGTCAACATTAAGGCGATATAAAACATTTCCTAAGGGGTATGTTTGGAGCAGTACCGCTCCACGCTTGTGGAAAGAAACAGATTTCATAAAACGCGAGGATACATTTGTTCAAGTGGCGAAGTCCTGGCCCAGGGCTTCACTTCTAACCTGCAATGGAAGCTTGTTAAACATTTAAAAGAAGGCTTATGGTTATTTTTTAGGAGCCGCTTAGGGAAGTGAATTGGAAGTTAATGTCAGGGTGTAGTTTGAGTTTACGGATCCGAGTGTCGCGCCTGATCCAAGTGTGTCAATTGATCGCCTGCAAAAAAGCATGGCCTCCCCAGTCGGACACACAGCACGACAATTAAAGTGGACCGGACACTCGACGTAAGCCTTTTTCAAAGACAAAAATAAAGTTGAACTAGAATGAGGACTATAGACTTACTAAGGACTCACACATACATTTCTGAGTCTTACTGTCTCTCTCTCTCTCTCTCTCTCTCTCTCTCTGTGTGTGTGTGTGTGTGTGTGTGTGTGTGTGTGTGTGTGTGTGTGTGTGTGTGTGTGTGTGTGTGTGTGTGTGTGTGTGTGTGTGTGTGACTGAGTGTAAGAGAAAGAGAGCAAGAAAGAGCAGAGAGAGGTCTCTGTGTGCTGTGAGAATATTATAGGCTGAGAAGATCACTGGCTTTTGTTCAGAAACATGTTATTATTACAGTCCATGACACCAAACCTTCATCTGTCTGAGAGGAGGAGGGGTGTAAAGATGACTTTGGGCTACACATAAATGTAGCAGGGCACTGTAAATGTTATGCAGGGAGCACAGAAGAACTCGGTCGATATGGTGAATCTTCAGTAAGCTGTCTGGACCCCTGAAAGCAGGCTCGGCTGGACAGCAGCAGCAAAAATTCACCCCGAAAAGTAATACGAAACCCTGACACATAACTTTAAAATAGGGGGTGGTGGGAACGGGGAACGGGGGATTGGAACAGGCATTTCATACGGAGAGGGTGAAGATTTTAGCAGTTATGGAGCGCAATACTTCCATCATGGAAAAATCCAACAGTTGGGCTCCCTGGGGCCTCAAATCTGTCTTTTTGACAGAGTGAGCGAGGTAGAGAGAGGGGAACTCCACCAGTTCTGCTCACGAAAAACATGCCCCGAAAAATCTGTGAGCTGTGTTAGTTACAGACTGAACTCCAAAAACCATGGCGCCACAACTGGTTCCTCATACTGACTCCATAGTCATGGAAGAACCATTCTTACAACGAGAAACAGAAAGAACCTTTCTTATAAAACCATTTGACACAGATATGACACAGCATTATTCTTCAAGGCTCTTCAGAAGAATTTCTAATGTGAAGAACCTTGCAAAATATACCTGGTTAGCATAGACATGGATACATTCAGCCATTTAAATAACTATTGAAGCATCTATAAATGTACAGTTCAAGTTTGAACCAAAAGGCTGATTCCATCCATTGCATGTCCGTCATTGCTCTCTGCAAAGCTACTGGAGTAGAGGACAGAGAGTCCCCGATTTGTAATGTAATTGGATGACTCATCACAAAATGGCATTGAGAGGCCAACATGTGTGTTATTTCATTGCGTTTTTAATAAAGAGAGGTTGCAGGATTGTGCTGCTTTGCAAGAAATGGAATTGGAACTGATATTGGGTAATGGAGAGTGGGAGGGAGGGAGTTGCTGTGGTGGCCGCAGCCTTCTTGTGGTTTTGTTTCACTCCATCACAATGTTGTTGTCATCTCTACCACCCCTTCCTCACCTCACTCTCTCTCACTCACACACACACACACACACACACACCATACTGCTTTCATCCTTAAATAATGTGTCCTTCTGCAGTCCTCTCTCTCTCTCTCGTACGCACGCACGCACGCACGCACGCACGCACGCACACACACACACACACATAGCAATTGAGCCATTTAGAGAATCTTGTAATTTTGTTCTCATCCTGATGCAGTGGTCGTCACCTGTGGTCTGCAGTGGGCTAGGCTTTAACTGCCTGTGCTTGAATGCTGTCCATTGAGAAATACAGTCCCCAAACAAAAGCTTCTCATCGAGGGATTCTGAACTCACAAACAGGATTGGCAGTGTGGTGCTATGTGCTATGTTGGAACTCCATCTGTTTGAAAGTAACAACAACAGCAGTGACAGCAACACAACAACAACAACAACCAAAAACCAGTCAAAGAATGATGGTCACTTCCACCTTGACTGCAAGGTCAATTGAAGATGTGGCAAGATTAAGCTATAACCGAGTTTGAAATTGCAAATGCCAGTGAAACTGTTATGTAGCCTAATTGATTTGCTGCAGTACTTTTTTTTTTTTTTTTTTACAGTAATAGCCATTTGCAATAATGTTCAAACTACAGTACATCTTTGATTCAGGCACAGCGGAAATCGCAGAGTTGGAATTTATCAGAATTACACGAATAAAACACACAGCAGTCTTTATTGTCCTCCCTTGTGTGTTTTGGAAGCAAGCTAAGGTTGAGAAAATACCTACAAAAGGATCTCATGGAACTGTGTGTTAGCTGTGGGGGTCTAACAGCGCTGTCTCAGTCCCCTGCTCAATATTCAAATGAGCGCTCTAAGGGATCAAAGTTCAAGTTCAAGATTGAGCCACTCCAGACAGACACTGAGGCGCATGGGGATGGAGGAAAAAAACAGCTTCGAATGTCCGACTGAGAGGCTCGTCTTTGATGACAACAAATAACTTTAGACGTATATGAGAGGGAAAATTAAATGGGCCTATATTATGTCGTTTTTGTCTGGCTAAATTATGTCATTACAAAAACTAACTGGTGCCCGACAAAATATATGCTGGAAGCGTACCAGAAAATCACTAAATTGGCACACATGGAATACTGAATGTATTACAATATTTTGGGCGTCTAGTTTCGAAAGACTAGCCTAACTGTAGTCACATTATTTTGCCTTTCAATAGCAATCTGGCTTGCAGTTTTATTTTCATGTATTGTTTTTTTCCCAAACACATTCGGTCGTAAGCAAAAGAAACGCATAAAAAAGAGTTGGATGGATATCCGTGATGAATTCATGCTGACAAAAATAAATAAACCATAGGCTACACGTATAAATTAATCAAACAGCAATATCAGAATTTCAGACGCATTCAGACCACATCCAAACGATAGTCAGACCCCATTCATTTAAGACATACAAGTTAGGGTCAAAACGGCTTTAGACATTTGGGCAAAATATACTTTTTAAACGAATTACAAAAGCTGTGCTAAAAAATGCAGGGTCATAGAAATTACAACCGCATTTCATTTGATGAAAAAAATCCCAAAAGACTGACCACAGTCTTTTCCCATTCTCTGTTAAAATGTTGGGGATTTGAATCACAAGTTCTTAATGCTTTTTGCATCGTACGGAGGGATGAGTGTTTAAATATGCTACATATTTCGACGTGTGCGCTCCTATAGCAGCGTTAGGTATGTTTTTTCCCCCTTGACGATAGCCTTAGGCTATCTTGAGATGTTTGCAACTACCTTTACCTCATTGACTTCCTAACGTGACTGCATTAGACTTAATCGTGTCAAATGATTGGTCTACACGAAAATAGCATGTAGTTTGATGTATGTATTCTAAGAGACAAACGATGCTGAATCGACACCATAAATAGATTTGTCGCGTATGATATACAAAGGATACGGCAGTGGCGTTTTTGTTTTTGAGTACTGTCATTATCATATTATGTGTGTGCAATATGTAGCACTATTGGATGTAGTAGGCTACTATTGAAATAAGTGTTTCCGAGTGAGCTAAATCATGAGTAGCCTATGCATGTGCGTGTGTAGCCTACATGATTATATATAGCCTATAGCCAATGCAGCGTAACGCACGACATAAGCTAGGCCTATTGCAAAATAGATATTTGTATCAACTTGTGGAGAGTGTTGAAACATTTTAAGTTAGCCTATAAAATACAACGAGTGACAAATGTCCTATATGTCCTAAATAAGTTGAGAGTTATGGGTGCATGAATTTTGTAAAACGGTGAGGATAACTGGTGCGCTCTGGGAAATTGCGGTAAAAGGTGAGGATGGAAGCAGAGATGCCTGCCAGAAAGAACCATTACCTCCATCATTGTGCCCATCGAGCATGGAATATTACATTACATTACATTATATTGCATTTGGCAGACGCTTTATAACCAAAGCGACTTTCAAAAGAGGACATATTCAAGCCAACATCACAAGCAAATACAATGTGCACAGGAGATATACAGAACAATAAGTGCAGTTGCAGAGGGGTTAGTTTTTTTTTTACACAGTTGCAATACACTACCTGCAGATAGGCTACACAATGAGGTGTCATTTTATCATGTCTAAACAGAGGAAAGGGATACCTGCACGAAAGTAGCCTAAGTTTTTTTTCTGTAACAAAAAATGTGATTTCAATGTAGGATAATTTAGGCTATTATTTGAAAATGAAAGACAACGATGAAACATAATGTCAGTCAACACAGAAATGCGCATAAACACGTTGGCCTAATTCGTAAAATTTCGTTATGTTAGCACGTGTTGCCTCAGCAAATGTATTTTGGTTAATATGTAAGGAAACACACGAGACATAGGCCCCATCAGATTGAAGCACCATGTTCCACCTGGCAGACCCTGTCAGGATCCACGAGCCGACATATGACCTTACCAACACACACAAACGTCAGCAGCATCACATCGGCGCACCTTCAAACTCGCCCTGCCTAGCCTAACCGTCAAGAGGTGTAACGTCACTGCACGTGCAATGTAACCTATATCTGATTCAAAAACGTTTCATAGCAATCTAAAACCCACAGTGAACAGGTAGTGTTCGCTGAGAAGAACTCTTTGATGTGAAGTCACATGGGCAGAATGGAATCTGTATTCGTGATGTTTGTGCTTCTTCTACATACAAGAGGCCTCCACATCTGCATGACTTGGGCCTTAAACTTCCCCAGCCTCCCAAAGACTGTGAAACATCAATTATCTTTCATGACGACACATAGCATTGCTATTCATAAAATATTATCACCACACACGCAACAAAAAGAGCATCTCAGCCTGTCTGGCGTGCAAATAGGCCCAAGGAGCAGACTATCAGACATGCGACGTGGTATCAATTATAGCCTACTGCACACAGGGCTGAGCCTCGTCTGTTGCGGATCCCTTGAAAACCTTGATTTACGCTTGCATCTCTCTTTGCTTACAGGGGTGGAAAAGTGCTTGTGTCAAACCAAAGTAAATAGTGACTGAGTAATTTGATATAATCTGTAAATAGGGTTCTTGTACCATGCTGCTACTATTAGCCAATTAAAAAAAATGCATTTTATTGCTCGTATTTGTCTCGGTTGGCGCTTTAATTGAAACGCCGCAGTGAGAGCATAGATTATTGTTGCCTCGAAGAAACCATCAAAACAAGTCCCTCAATGAAATACGAAATAAAAGGGACTTCTTAAATTGTTTTCTCTGCCCTTACAATGGCAACATTAGCCAACAAGGTTTTTCTTTGTTTTAATAGCTTGCGTAATGTGGATGAGGATCGAGTCTGGTGCATGGTTAAAAGAGATGCTACCCACTCTGCCTGCTTTATTAAGTAAATTTAAAACAAAAGGTAAACTAAAGCAAAAGCTTTATGCCATCACACTTAAAGTTTATGGGCAGGGAAACCGCACTGTATACAAGTTATTGCCCAGGGAGCTTAAAGAGCCGCGACGGAATATAAATAATATTCCCCCCTCAAAGCATCTCCTGCGCACAAGTGAAACACATCTGAGTTCGGTGGGCACGCTAATTAAAACGACCGAAAATGTGTTAAAGTTAGACTTTTAAAAATCGGTTTAAGTGATTGAGATGGATATTCACAAACTTCACGACGCTGTTGCATGCCCTGCTGTTTCAAATCACGTTTGTTGGGGGAAAGAGAAATAAAACGGGAGCGAACAAACTTTGATGGATAGTGTGGTTGCAAAAAAAGAAACCCAAAAACATTTAAGTGAGAAATACCACCACGCAGCAGGATGAATCAATGGATGAATCAACTGATTAGCCTACCTATACTATGTAGGCCTACTAGCAAAATCCCGATGCACATTTCGACAGCTTAGATGCTCCGACTGGAACACCAGCATTCTGAGAAGTAAAGCCCAATATGGTATACACATACATACTGCATTTTACATACATATCTCTGTGAATTATTGGCTGTAACTATGATTCGGATCTTCCTTCTTTTTTGGAAATCATAATATAGACCTAACACTCATGTGCCCCTTCTGCCAGTATTTCATTTCACCATTGGTTAAAAAAAAAAAAAAACTCTCTATGACATGGCACAGAACCCTTAGTAATAGGCCGACTAAAACTTGGTCACTGCCGTTCTGGTAGCCATATAAATAAAGTTATAACAGGGGCTCCATCTTAGCACATTTGAGGACAATTCTGTGAGAAGGACATTACAAGTGATGGCATCCAAGTTGCCCATTGATTCTGCATGGCCAGTGGGGGAGACATCAGTCAGTGCAATGTACGTATGTACACATTGTTGGAGCTGCGGCCGTTTTGTGCTCCAAAGAGTTTATGGGAAAGTGCTGGACTGCAGCAACACAGGAAAGAGAGGCAAATGAAAGCCAGAAGAGTGGTGGTGTTGGTGGTCACTGATCCACACCGTAGCTGTTCCAGGGAAGCATCTGCCTGCTGTTGGGCATAAAAGGTAGCTTTGGGGGGGATGTGAAGGCAAGCTATAGCGGATAGATATCTAAAGGCACTACGCTATTACACACAGTGAGAGCCCAATGTCGTACTGCCATACAGATTACAAAGAAAAACATATTTAAGCTTTTTTTATCACTTTGGTGCCAATCCATGTGTGCGTGCACTGCACACGCATTGTGCGTGTGTGTGTGTGTGTGTGTGTGTGTGTGTGTGTGTGTGTGTGTGTGTGTGTGTGTGTGTGTGAGTGAGAAAAAGCAAGATTGTGTGAGGACATGGACATGTATTTGTGGGTATGCACGAGAGTGTTTGTGCATCATTGTCTCTCTCACAAACCCACACGTACACAGTGTGCATATATACGGGCGTGTGTGTGTGTGTGTGTGTGTGTGTGTGTGTGTGTGTGTGTGTGTGTGTGTGTGTGTGTGTGTGTGTGTGTGTGTGTGTGTGCGCGTGTCTGTGTGCACTCACCGTGCACACACTTGCACATTTGTATGTGTACAGCCAGGGAAGCTTTTGCCAGACATGAAATCATTAAGTCAAGGGCAGGAATGACATCTGCTTGTGTTGAGTGGAGTGGAGTGAAGGTCTCTCTTCTCTTTCATACCCCTGACGAAAGGCAAACTGCTGGTGGCAATTGAGCTTTGGCAGGGTGGGGCCACCATAGCAACCTAATGTTGTTTTTCCAGGCCGGGCCACAAAAGTGACGTTCGTGGTCATATCTTTGTTGAATTCTCTCCATGACAAAGCCGTACAAGAATTTCACACCTTTGCCAACCTCCGAGAAACCCGTCCCATCACTTCCCCACCCACCCCCGACTCATTCGTTTTCTCCCTCTCCCTCTCTTCATTGGGGTGTGTGTACATGTATAGGTGTGTGTGTATGTGTATGTGTATGTGTATGTGTATATGTATGCATATGTGTATTTGTGTGCATTGTGTGTATGCGGTGGTACACACTACATCGAGAAAGACGTGCACATGCACGCACACAGTTAATTTTTCAAAGTCCTTACCCATCCACCCTTATCAATTAAGTACGAAATGATACAATCTTTACCCTCTTGGGTCAAACTTGGCTATGAAACACACAATGCAATATACATGTTCTGACTGGCTGTATTCCGTGCCATGTGGGCACAGTAAAAAGTCCCAACATGCTCTTTAATACGGAGCAGAAAAGCTGCAAATAGTTATGAAAATTAATAACAACATCCCCTTTCCCAACCGCTTAGCAACAATGTCTCAGCAACTAAATATCAATAAAGGGAAAATACATTTATGATTGAAAACACATTTTCTCCATTCGATGCACTTTGTTTAAACCACTTCTAGCGAATAGCTTGAGCATATTCAGGCAAATGATGGCATGATTCAAAAATAATACTTAGATGTAAGCTTTATGTTTTTTTCTTTTTCCCTTTTGTATCGCCATGCATCATAAAAAGTGAAAGAAAAAATTACTGCCACTAGCACAAACAGGTCATTATTTTGATCACAATAACCCTAGCCGAGCAAAGCATTTAGAAAAAGAAATGGAGAGCACATTGGGCTGTAACTGGTTACATAATACACTGTAAAGTCAATGTTCATTTTTAAAATGTGAAACAGAAATGACACGACACCAACATATTAAAATATTCCACACGCATTTGCACACATCATTGATGCTGCCAAATGGGTACTCTAGCAGTCCTTGATCCGCTACCTTACCCTGCACCCCCAATAACTACTGTTGGTTCTGATCCGCAACCGAGTTCGAGCAATACCATCTGTGAGTTAAAACATCACAGCACAACTGGCATAGGGAGGCACCACTTGGCTTGTGCTATTAGGAGGTATCCACCTGCCCCACCCCCACCCTTCTCTCTCACACACACACAAACACAGATACACACACTAATGCACACACATACGCCCGCACGCACGCACACAGAATATGCACAGACTTGCAGACTCCTACCCCCCCCCCCTCTCTCTCTCTCACTTACTCACACACACACACAACCACACACAATGGTCCACATACACACACACCCAGTATGCACAGATGTGCTCACGCACCCAGACATACAAGCACACACACACACACACGTCCAATTGTGAGAATCAAATTTGTCCAAGCCAGGGGGAAAGGACCACTGACAATTGGGCAACGTAGGACGTTTACTCTTGGCTGTATAGTTGAACAACAATAGTGCGATTACTCTGGTTGGGCGAACCACTTGCTGTCAAGTTTGTCTCTCAACACCTGGTTGGCCGCAGCTTTTTACGAAGCCAGAAGTCGGTACACTGACCCATGAACTTTTGCGCCAGTATAAATCCCAACAGTCATTTGTAAAATGTTGATAAAATATTTCATAAACTATAAAAGGCTGTTTTAAATCCTTGGACTACTAATAAATATTAACATGAAATAACATGCGGTTCAACTCAGAGTAATGTTTTATACCAACTGTGATTATTACTGTGCATGCCCCATAAAAAAAGCAATATTACTTTTACTATGTAAATATGAAACCCTTAAACATTTATTAAACAGTTATTACTTCTTTATGAATGACACATTAAACCCAGAGCCTTCGTTGTCTTACTCTTGAGTCCTCGAAAAGTTTCTCTTTCGATGTAGTGCCACAACTGTACAACTCCACTGACTTACTTACTAACACTTACCTCTGCTGAATTAACTGTTTGATGAGTGGACATGCAGAGTTGTGCTAGGCAAAAAAAGCTTATAAATTCCTCAGCAGCATTCTATGCCTAATATTTCTACGTTACGGCCTAGGATATTAAGCTTAGAATATTGCTAGGGTATTTCTAGGGTTTTTTTGCCTTTGCAAAAACCTAGCCATACTGTAGCAATATTCGAGGCCTAATGCATATTCGAGGCCATGGCCTAGCCGTACTCTAGGCCTAATTAGACTAATAATAATAATAAAAAAATAAGGGTGCTTAAATGGTTCTTTGTATTGAATTCCTTTAGACTGTGAGGTTCTTCACATTAGACATAGTCCTTTTGAGCCTCTCATCGTAACAGACCATTCTATATCATATACCTGCCAAATGATTCTTTTATTCTTTTATTCTTCAAATCACAGAAAAAGGATTTTCTGTGTCATCTCTAAAAATAATGTGGGCACTACTGTTTAGAGTGTGTTGCATTCGACAAACATATGCAGCTTCTGGAAGCTAGAATTCTGAGGAAGAACCCCCCCAAAAATAAACAAACTGTTGGGAACTGTATGGCATAAAGATATTTTATCGTTAACACCCTCCCACATGTTGTCTTTGATTCTGTTCTCACCATATAAAGAGATGTGTGAAGCAACCTAACTTTGTTTTTTGAAATGCAAGGAGCAGCCATCATCACAGCTAGAAGCAGGGCAGAGTTGGGATGAAACCCTACGCACATCCAGTCTCTGCCGCGTCCAAGTCAGTCTCTAGTGCCGAATCCAAGTCCCTGGTCTGTTTTGTTGGAAGGGAGACTCCTATAAAAAGCCAGTTTTAGCTGGAACACAGAGCCACACAGCACACTCTCTGATTAAGTACGGCCTAATTGGCCAGAGGGAACTAGAAGAGGGGGAAGGAGAGGAAAAAAAGAGAAAAGAGAAAGAATCTTACAAAGGCCCTCCGCTTTCTCCCAGAAAACCTCCGTGGGCAGACGCTGAGTGTTATTTACACACACGCCAGATTGGATGAGTCAGTTCATGTCATCATGGTGCGTGTGTATGTATGTGTGTGTGTGTGTGTGTGTGTGTGTGTGTGTGTGTGTGTGTGTGTGTGTGTGTGTGTGTGTGTGTGTAAATGATTGCTGTTGAGTTTTTGGACCTGAAGCCAGTTGCTTTTCTACTATGTGAGCACAATTCGGGTCTGTGGCCGTCTTGTGCTTATGGTGTCTGCATACTGTGTTGCTGTTTCTCTGATTCTGGGCTTTGATTCTGTCACATACGCCACTAATTGGCTTTTATGCCGTACACAGCCCTGGGGAGAGCTTCGGCTTGCCGGGGACGGGAATGCAAATGTCAGCACTGCTGCAGTCATTAGCGTAGACACACTCATACACACCAATGAGGACGTGGAAACACACACACACACACACAAACACACACACACACACACACACACACACACACACACACACACACACACACACACACACACACACACACACACACTTGGCTGTCTATTGTGTCCGGTGATGACTCTCTTCTTTCAAAGGGGGTAGGGGTTGGGGGAGGGGTAGGGTCAATGTTGTTGCCGTTGATGCCACCTCATGTGGTTATGGAGACCGATTTTGGAGCCGCAAACTCTTCCAGAGATGGAGCAGGCATGTTCTGACGTTTGAGAGAAGTCTTCTTCTTCTGTCTGCTGGTGTTGTTGTGCATGTCTTGTGGTCCTCCTTTCAACATAGATATTGTTTATTTACTCAGTAGCTTTCTTCCAAGTCTTTGTCCAGGTTGGTCTGCTAGCAAGGTCCTCGAGGTGACCAAGGTTAATATTTGTAGCACCTTTTCTGGCCACCAGGAGCCCGCTTTGACTCCAGTTATTGCCTGCAGAGGACTTGACCAGGGAAACTGTATCCAGTCATGTAGATGATTTGGCCAACCCAGCAGAGATGTCTGTTAGCCAAAGCTGCATCCATGCTGATGGCGCCAGTCATACACAGGATGTCTTTGTGGGGGATCTGATCATCCCAGGTAAGATTAAGTATTTGTTTTACATCAGGTTTTTCATATGCCGTCTGTATGGGGTTCATGTTTCTGGAGACACAGACTGCGTTGTAAACAGGAACTTTGGTGTTGATTTTCAGATTTATGTTTTCAAACACTCTTTTCCGGGAAAGGCCAAATCAGATTAGGCTTTATTAATGCAATTATGTATTTCATTGCCAGGACAAGTGTCAGCAGAAACAGTGGAGCCTAGGTAAGGGAAATGGGGAATAATGCTGAGTGCATATCCATTGATATGAAAGCTAGCAGGTGAGGGAGATTCAATGCAGAGTTGGGCCATGACCTTCGTTTTTGTGGTGTTAACCTGAAGACCAAAGGATTCGTTTGGAGCTGAGATAGTGTCAGGACAGGATAACAGGATGACAGGATAACACAATTGTCTGCATACTGGAGTTCATGGATGTAGTAGCCTATGTTGATGTCTTTGTGTGGGAGTTGTCTGATGTTAAAGAGGCTACCGTTGAGTCAGTATTCCAGGTCCTCACCATGTTTGTGTTACAGGGCATGGCGTAGCAAGCAGGTTAATGCTGAGAGGAGGAGATTAAAAAGTACTGGTGCCAGAAAACAGCCTTGCTTCACCCCGACATTGACTGTGAAGGTCTATGACTGGAGTCCTCCCATGACAACTCTGGGGTGCATCTCTCAAAGGCCAAGTAGCTAGTCAGTCCCACCAGGAAATCGCGGGCATTTTCTAAAAAAATCGCGGTCGGAATTGCCAGATGGTGCACGAGGATTTCCAGAAAATCGCGGTAAAAGTTGCAGAGCTTCTTACTGTGTTGTTGCGATTTTGTTGCGGCATGAAGTGAAAGGTGCGATTTTTGTTGCGATTTTTAATGTGTTTCCCCACGCTTGAAAGTAAAGGACACTGCCACATTCTAGTCCTCTGGTGTTTTTATATTATTTCCATTTTTATATTATAATTTTGGTTCTTAGGCAAAGCAGGGAAGCTGCCAGGGCGAGTTTTTAGCCAGAATGTCGTCGTGAAAAGTTCCATCTCTTTCATGCTGCCATTAGGCTACGACACCCTTCATTACAATGCTGTTTATGGCCGTTTGACTCTGTTTTAAATGTCATCACCGTTTCAAATTGTAAGCATACAAACTTCGTATCATGTCGATATCCATTCCTGACTTAAAAAGTGGATACATAATTAACTATAAGTAGGCGGGCGGAATTGGGCATGTCCACCCAGTTGAAGAGGGTGCGCGACAGGAACTCTTGTGACTGAAATCCTGGTTAATGTGAGTCGTCTGCTACACATAGCCTGCATGTGTCGGCGTTTAATTTTCAAGCTTGTCAAAAGCAACACAAATAAAAGCAGAGGGAGGGGTCGCTTTCGAAAAAAGGCATAGGCCTAGGTTTTTTTTTTTTGTTCTCCCGCGCGGTCAGCCGGCTTTAAATTAACGGCTGATGATCATCATTCAATGTAACGAGGATGGAGTTCACAGATTTCCTGTTGTGAAGGGTGCTTGCTGAATAATGCTCAGAAATTTTATTAATTTTGGTGCTCTTGTGAATATAAAAGACGACGAGATTGTTATCTATAAAACACCACGTCGCCTGCAGAGCGGAGGTCTCAGCTGTCAATCAATACCTTCAATCGCGCAAGGAAGAGAGAAGGAGAGGGAGAGACAGAAAGTAGTTTTCCAACTTACTCCCACAGCTTTCCAACGTATCTGCTCTGGTTTTATTCATGTTCAGTGTTCCTTGTCCGTTTGACCGCGCCAGGTTAAACGAAAGTGATTTGACGACACGGTCACCACGGTCACCAAGTGCTCGTATCCAGCCATAGCCCAATTTGCGCGAAAGAGATTACTATATCGGCCAGGCACGCACGCAGCATTCACAATGAAGGATGGAAATTACTCCTTTGTTGTGGACAAGGCATTTGCGCATCTCAATTCGGAGGGAAAATGTTGCCTTCTGTATGCGCACAAGTCAAACACCAAAGTGGTCCAGCAGGTGGACCGCTAGAAAAAAGAAAACACATCTTGTTGTAGGAGCCCTACTTGGCGTAATGTAGATGACTGTCATGAAGTGTTAATTATATATTTATGTAGGCCTAGCACATTTTAAAAATGTAGGCCTATTGGTTATGCCAGACTAGTCATACATTTTCCCTCCTGTGACCATGCGAGCAGACGCGCAATGAGAACATGGCGTTTCCTACATTCGTATTTGTTAGTTTTTCCCCCTCACCGACAACTTTGTACATGCATAGTAAAGTGCTGGGACTGATTGCTAGGTTACTTTTTTTATTGTATTTTTTATTGTATTATCCTTTTGGAAAGGAAGTTTGTCGACGTCAGTGAAGTCAGCGCAACATGGTTTGGTTCAAAGTGTTCAAAGTTGCGGGAAATCGCGGTGATTGGTTAAAGTTGCGCTCTCGCGCAGAATTCGCGGGAATTCATTGAAGTTGCGAAAAACGACGCGATCGCAACATCGCGATTTCCTGGAGGGACTGGCTAGTCGGTTAGCAATGTTGCATAGTAGATACTATAAAAGTTGCTAACTCTTGTGTCTCGAACGTTAGCACACAAAGTAACTACTGCTTGGAGTAATGTGCACTCTGAAGTAGTGGTGACTTTGAAAGTGAGGCGCCTCCTATCCGTATCTGGACAGTGAAGTTGAAGTACAGCTGGAGTAGATCCATTGAGTCCAGACATCACCTCAGCCACCCCAAGTAACACACAGCGCTAGTCTACTTCAGAGTGTGACTCCACCCATTAGCTAAACTTGTAGTACATATTTGACCACAAATGTGTCAATATCTTTTAATCCTGTGGTGCAAAAGCGTTGAAAATCAATCGACATGCACACAAAGTCATGATACAGCTGAGAGAGTGTTCAGAACACAAATTCACGCCATGTCATTTGTTCGTGAAAAAAATGTCATATCCTTGGAATCTGATGAATCCCACACTAAGAATATACTTTTAGCTGTATACCGATTGAATTTCGTCTCATCTCGATGTGTAATTTGTGAAATATTTAGATTATAAAGTATTGGTTACTCCCGGAAATGCACTAGTGCAGTGTTTCCCAACCACTGTGCCGCGGCACACTAGTGTGCCGTGAGAGACATTCAGGTGTACCGTGGAAAATTATTGTTTTCAAAAAAAGAAAAAGAAAAAAAAAGAATTCATTATTATCAGCAAATAATGCCTATATTTCATTATGTAGTGTCTGCTGTTGACTGGCGTCCTAATCATGTAATAATTCCTTATCACTAGGTGGCAGCAGGTAGCCAATTGCATTGTAGTAGGCCTAGCTGTCAAACAAGGCAAATGCCGTGCCGTGAGCTCGAGTCAATACAAAGAGAGTTGCATTTCATTTGGATTTAGGACTACCGGTACTTGTACGTGGGATGCAACGGCACCGATTCCATTGTGCTTGGTATGTAAACAAAACACCCTTCACAAAACAAGAGTGCATACTATTTCGTTGGCCTGCGTAAGCAAACAGAGAACCAAGCAACATATATGAGGGAAAAGGGTAAACGAGAGAACCTTAAAGCTAGCTACCACGTAGCTGAACTTGTAGCTAAATCAAAAAAGTCACAAAGTGGCAGAGACGCCAATATTACCTGCCTGCAAAGCCATTGTAAATGAGATGCTTGGACCTTAAGCGGTTAAAGAAATGGCCAAAGTCCCACTCTCAAATAACACAATTTCCAGACATTGATGACATGTCTGCTGACATCGAAAGTGTGGTTTTGGGAAAGATCCGTATCCGTGAGAAATTTGCGTTGCAACTTGACGAGGCTGATATTAGTGGACATGCGCAACTCCTGGCCAATGTGCGTTTGGTGGATGGAGAAAGCGTTCTATTTTGCAAGGCATTGAACAGAGATTGATATTAAACATGCATATTCATAATGTGTGTATGTGGCAGTTATGTATGTCCAAGACAAATTTCCTTCGGGACTATTAAAAGAATCTTGAATCTTGAATGTAACAGTGAAATCTTTCCTAAATAACATTGCTACTGTCAGAATAAGCATTATTTTCTACATTCCTGCAAATAGAATGCTTTTGGAATAACAATTTGTAAATAGTAAGCCTAGGCCTACTTTGAAGTTTATAGCTTCCTTAAGAAGGGACAAAGTGCACTTTTTATTTGAAAGAGGAAATTTAAAAGATGATTTTAAAAAAAAAACATTTTTGTGTTTATTTGATTGCTATTCAAGACACTTTTATAAGAATGACTATATTGTTAGGCGGCTACTATAATTTGTTTTCATTATTTCATCATTTTTGGTTGGTGGTGTGCCGCGAGATGTTTTGAAGGGAAAAAGTGTGCCCTGGCTCAAAAAAGGTTGGGAAACACTGCACTAGTGTACGTGTCAAGTACTTAAATATTTTTGGTGCGAATTTCATTTCATGGCTTAGGGGTATTTACGCTTGTCTATCAATGGGAAGACGCGAGCCACGCGGGTTCGAATCCAGTGTGCAGCATGTCGACAACAACTCGTGAAATCGTGTTTTGGACTCTACAGTGTAACACATTTTCCCTTGGCTGCACGTGTGTGTTGGTAATGCACAAAATAATCTATTTCTGCCAGATATTTCCAAAATTATGGCACTGCAACCATGTGGATTCGAACCAGCGTGGCTTCTGTTTTCCCATTGGGATGCAAGCGTGAATACCACTAGGCTATGTAATGAAATCCGTGTGAAATTTTTCAAGAGGTGATTTTCGAGGAGTAACCACAACTTTATTGTCCAAATATTTTACAGATTACACCTCGGAATGAAAGGAAATCCAATCGGCATGCAGATAATACTGCATTATTGGTGCGAACGGTGTCAGATTGTAATGCCACGGCCGTGTTTTTTCACAAAGAACTTACAAAGTGTGTTGTGGAGGAAACAGCTGAGTCACGGTGTCATGACATCCAATCAAATGTGCTGGTGGTGGTTGTACACTATTGCTTTCTACTTCACGCACTGAATTTAGGAGGAAACAGCTGAATCATTTCTCAGCAATCATGCTTATCTCTTGTTGCTTCTTTGGCCACGCACTGCAATGCCAAGAAAGTAAGTAGCGGTGTGGACTCAGGAAAGTAGCCTCACTACTTTGGGCTTACTGTGGGAATGGTAAGGTTTCGAGAAATGCACGCATTTCGCCTTGAAGTAAGTAGATAACTACATAGTACATCTGTAGAAAGATGCTAACTTTGGAGAAACGTACCCCAGGCTTGCTTTAATGGTGCACTGTGTAAGATGGTGGCCAGAGTAGGTATTGCAACTATGCTGCTTATTGAAACTGGGCTGTCTACAGCCAAATTTGATCTTTTCATAAATATTAACTAAATAATGAACTAATATTTACTATTATGACCAAAGTACAGTATGTTTTGCAGTTAAAAAGGTCTATTTCTGGAATTTCAAAATGGCGGACAATGGAGAAGATCTGCCTTTTCATCTATGAAAAGTGCAATTTTCCCAGTCATAATGAATGCTTAGAATGTGATGGTGGTGGTAAGTATTCTTCAAATACTTAGAACTCGAGCCTATTTTCCTGCGCGGACGTCCGCGTTCAATGAGCGACTCCATTGAAAATGAATGGCTGCTGCCCGCGGATAGAATGTGGACGCTGACTGTGCAGTGTGGAAGGCAGCCCGGGAACCTCTCAGACTCACGATGCTCCCGGACACGTTCAGCTAACGCGAATATCTCGGTGTACATGTACCGTTATGATGCTCGGTTTGAACTGCATCAGATCATCTCGACCATGTCTACATGCACAAATGCATAGAGTTGCCACCATTTGATTGGCTGCTCAGAAATTTGCCTCAATGAACAGCTGTAACAGGTGTACTTAATAAAGTGGCCAGTGAGTGTATATCAGTTGGATTTGGACTTTCTGAATCCACACTGAGTTTCAGGTTGAGTACATTTTGAGATGTACTCCACCAGCAGAAACAACTTGATATAAGCTAAAAAATAGTTGTGGAATATCTCTACTCTCCTCATCAGGCCGTATCTGCTCTGCAGTCTGCTCTGTCCCCTTTCTACTTGTAGAGGATCATGATGTTGACATCCTTCCAGTCCTGGAGTACTATCTCAGATTAGAAGGTGTACACTATGTATGAGGACATAACCTCCATGTTTGAACACCCCTGCTGGGATACCATCAGTCCTGGGCTTTCGTCACTGTTGTTTTTTAAGCTGTTGATGGCCTGGGATGTTTCACTGAAGTCAAGAGGGTGGTGTCTAAGTGTTGCATCTGAGGCATAACTGGCGCCTTGTCAAGGTTGTTGGGATCTGCAGGGTTGGTGTGATTGAGTAGGCTTTCAAAGTGATTGGCCCAGCCCTGAAGGATCTCTTGGCAGTCTTTGAGATGACTGTCTGTAGCAGCAGTTCTGACTGGGGTGAATATCTGCTTCCTTGGACCTATAAGGCTTTGATGGCATCATAGGAGCTGTGAGTGTCATTGCAATCAGAAAGGTGTTGAATCTTTTTCGCTTTTTCCAGCCACCGGGTGTCTTCCATGGTCCTCAAACACATACACTGTACATGCACACACACACATGCGCAAACACACACAAACACCCACACACACACCAAAATGGATACAGAAACTGTATTTCAACACGGATACACCCAAACACACTAACACAGATACGCACACACCAACAAAGATACACACACACACACACTAAGGCTAAGTTTACATTAAAGCATTTCTGTATTGTTTCCATCGTGGCTGCATTGTCAGAGCACATTAAAACGCTGGCAAATGACTTCACAGGTGGAACAATTTGAAGACACCAGAGCCCACGTATTCACTCCAGCATGGATCCGATCCACGGCTGTGTAACGCCTGGAATCCGAGGAAATGCTGATCTGCTGCCCTTCCCCTCTCTGAAACTTACAAAGTTACAAAATACTCTTTTTCTAATCACATGAATATCATTAATGGACTGTCAACAGAGAAAGAGAGCATGTGCCTGTAGCCTAGGCTATGTGAGTCATTTTTTTTATGCCTTGCTGTGTTTTCGTAGGAACAGGGCGGCTCTCAATTTCTTGCTAAAGTTTACTACCTTTCAGTGAAAAAGGTGGCAAAGTTGCCTGGGTTGAGATCTGAGGCCACACACACCTGAATATGGACAGACACACAGGCGCACGCAGACACACACACATGCAGACACACACACACACACACACACACACACACACGCAGACACACATACCAGAACAGTCTTCCAGTGTGTCTTCTTACATGTCCACATTTTATGGCGCATTACATGGCTTTGTGTACAGTTCAAGCAATTGCAATTGCAATCTTCTTCATTGCTTTTCACACCAGTGTGTAAGAGATTTTTGCAGCCTGTTCTGATTAAGAAATGCACCGGACAACATTTTTAAAAAATCTCCCAATTCGTACCTCAGAGCACATTTTGATACTAATTTCCATTTTATTCAACACAGCTTTTATCCGCAGCTACTGTCCTCCTGACTCTGACCCTAAGCAATTGTGTAACAAAAACAATATTTCTGGATATTGCTTTAGAGGTGCACTGTGAAGGATGGTGTCCAAAGTAGGTATTACTTTGTTATACAACTATGCTGCTCATCGAAACTGCTTTGTCTATTGCCAAAATTGAGCTGTTCATGAATGGTTACTAAGTGTTGAACTATTATTTACTAGTAAGTAATACAAAACAACAATAACTATCGACGGCAACAACAAAGAGAGAAAGGTAAAACTCAATTAATGAACCCAAGGGAAGGTGAGAATGACCCCATTTCCAGATATGGTGGACAATTTATCACAATATATCACAATATAATTTGGGACTGGACAATCTTTGAAATTAGTATCCAGTCCACCTTCATATTGAGAAGTGCAAAAGACTGTCATTTTTTTCAACCATAGTGTTGGTCAGACCGAAAAATTCACATTAAATTCACATTTCAATTTCTGGAGTCAACATTTCTGTCAAATGTCTGTCAAATCAACACATCTTCACACCAGGTCACCAGGTTGTCTTTGGTGGCCTTTAGAATGTATTCCATGTCATTCCGTTTTACATCCACTCAAATGCCAAATTGCCACAAATGGCTTTAAAAACTGGGGTAAGAACATCACCCCATAGTGTTTTTCATTGGAGCTATCCTCAGTGAAATGCACATTGTATGGATGGTCTGGGGTGATCCCACAAGTGGATGAGTCTGATGTGGCAGTTCTGTACTGGGGTGATCACACATGGCCGATGTGGATGTGATCAGTTTGCAAGCACTGGCTTCTGTCGCAAACTAATTGAATAGCCCATCGTTCAATATCCTCCAATAGTGGAAATTTCAGCTGCACAATTTCTGCATGACCAGAATAATCTCTTTTATGGACATTTTTGAGGAGTGTATTAAGATACTGCTTTTGTTTTATTCGTATCGCTGAGTGTATCTTTCGCTACGGAATGGGTCTTGCTTTGCCACCCCCATGCACTGTCCCTTGTCCCCACCGAAACGCTAATAACATGTTAAAGGAGCACTGTGTAAGATGGTGGCCAGAGTAGGTATTGCAACAATGCTGCTCATTAAAATTGTGCTGCTGATTGCTAAATTGAACCTTTTCATGAATATTTACTAAACAATAACAGTATGACCAAAGAATAGTAGGCTATGTTTTGCAGCTAAAAATGTCTATTTCTGTAAGTTCAAAATGGCGGACCATGGAGAAGATCCCCCTTTTCACGTATGAAAAGTGGCTTTTTTCCCAGTCATCATGAATATTTAGAAGTTGATGGCGGTGGTGGTAAGTATTTGTAGAAAAGGTAACATTTGTGAATGGGCAGCATGCATTCTGGAAATAATCCACTAAAAACATTACACAGTTCACCTTTAGCGCTAGCGTAGTAATAACGTGTTAATAACATGCTAATAATTCCAACATTCATTATTCCTGATCTCCTGGGAGGGAGATGCCCTCCATCAGAAATTGCACTGCCAGCACGCAGGCTTAGCACCAAACCTCCCTGAATATACAAACTTGGCATGACCTTTACGTTCCAATTTTATTCTTATACAGATATAGAGTATCCCTTTAACAACAGTGGATGGGCAGGAGGACGGTAGCTGCTGCTGATGACTAAACTAGGCCTGTGCAGTTGCCTTCGACTGCTAAAGGTATATCCCCGAAACGCAACGCTTCCAGTACCCCATTATTCCTACCACTCTCGTCCACCTTTAAGTAAACGTATGTGATAAATACAAAATATAAAATAAATATATTTAATATCTATACATAGATCAATGACTTGCATAGGCTTAAAACCAAACGACTATTGTGAAAATGAAGCAAAATAATGGGGCAAATGGTAACACTATTTTAATGGATCACTATTACAGTGGATCTACCACATTAGGTACAGTGTAATAACCAGTGTAACAATATTTAATACCATGTAATGCCAGTGTAACACCATGTACCAATTTTGTACTTACATCATGTATTTGTGTGTAAGTGGCATTAGATGGTATTGCATATTGTTACACTGGTATTACACTAATATTACATGGTATGAAATATTGTTGCACTGGCTATTACACTGTAGCTAATATGGTAGATTCACTGAAATGGTGAACCATTAAAACGAGGTGTTACCGGGCAAATCAATCCACCCAGTCAGAAGTTATGGGCCAAATGAAAATTCCGCCATTTTGAAACTGCTGACCTCCAAACTCGAATCAGTTCACGAACCTACCCTAGAGCATTAACACACCAAATCTGGGACAAATCCATCCACCCGGTCAGTAGTTATGGGCCAAACAAAAAGTCGGCCATCTTGAATTCAGCCATCTTGAAAGTGTTGACCTCCAAACTCGAATGAGTTCATGAACCTACCCTAGAGCATTCAAACTCCAAATCTTGGACAAATCCATCCACCCGGTCAGAAGTTATGGACCAAACAAAACTTCTATCTTGAAAGTGTTGACCTCCAAACTCGAATCAGTTCATGAAACTACCCTAGAGCATTCAAACTCCAAATCTGGGACAAATCCATCCACCCGGTCAGAAGTTATGGACCAAACAAAAATTCGGCAATAGTGTTGACCTCCAAACTCTAATCAGTTCATGAACCTACCCAAGAGCATTCACACACCCAATCTGGGACAAATCCATCCGTTCAAAAAAGTTATCACGCTAACACGAAAGACCTAACGCGGTGGCGGCAGCCGCGGCGGCACAGGCAACCATTACATCCCCGACGCTCCGCGTTTCGAGGATATAATTAGCACTGCTTGTCACCATTCTCCTCCCTGAAACCTGCTCTGTGCACAAAAGCGTTGTCGGATGAAGTCTTAAAGGGGCATTCCACCGGTGGAGACATGAATATGTTACTGAAAGTGGGTCATATGTATAGTAGAATAGTAACATACATTTCTAATTTGGTGCCTTCTTGGCCAAGAAAAGGCAGAAAATGACTTTTTAGTGCTTGTGGATTTGTGACAACAATCCCCATAATGCACTGCAATGCTCAAGTTCCACAGGCCACACCCAGTTATTTGGGACTCTATGCATCATCCCTCCCTCAGCTTGCAGGCAGTGTTGCCAGATTGGGCTGTTTCCCGCCCAATTGGGCTGCTTAGGATGGTCGTGTGCGGGTAAAAATGGCATTTAGCAGAAAAACCCGCTCAATTTTAGCCATAGAAATCAATAGAATTGGGCGGGATTTTGAGCTTCTAGGCTGGTTTTAAGCATTTTTTGGGCTGGAAATCATCAGCCTCATCTGGCAACCCTGCTTGCAGGTGCATCACAGTGGGACAGACATCACTGGAAAGGAGAAGCTGGAGCACACTGCAGCTTAGTTTTCAAGACTTTATTTTGTGCACACACGCGACCAACGTTTCTGTGTTGCTACACCTTCTTCAGAGTCAAATGATAGCAAGAGAGAGACACACATTTCAAGTCTTGACATTCACAGGTGATCCTACTTGGTTTGGCTAAATTGGTCTGATCTCATTGCAGGTAATTGACCCCACCCCCCAACACCAGGACAAGATTGTAGACAATTAGACAGCTTGCCAACTTCCCAAAACAAAATAAAAAAGTGAAAAAAACAATACACAAAGAACATTGTCAATAAAACCACTGCTACAATTATTAGAAGACCACAGCCGCGATGCTGGAACAATTTGTTACAGAGAGCAAGACATATTGTGTTCCTCATTTATGCCCTAAGGCTCCACTGAATTTAGAGTATGAGTCCAAAATGCCTTTCCACAAAGCCTTTCTGTCTAATTGTCTGCAATCCTGTCCTGGTGTTGGGGGGTGGGGTCAATTACCTGCAATGAGATGAGACCAATTTAGCCAAACCAAGTGGGATCACAAGTGAATGTCAAGTCCTGAAATGTGTGTCTCTCTATTGCTATCATTTGACTCTGAAGAAGGTGTAGCAACACCGAAACGTTGGTCGGGTGTGTGCACAAAATAAAGTCTTGAAAACTAAGCTGCAGTGTGCTCCAGCTTCTCCTTTCCAGCTATGCCAGTGACTTACTGGCAGTGTTGCCAGATGAGGCTGATGATTTCCAGCCCAAAAAAATGCTCAAAATCCGCCTGGAAGCACTAAATCCCGCCCAATTCTATTGATGTCGATGGGAAAGATTGGGCGAGTTTTCCTGTAAAATGCCATTTTTACCCGCAGACGGCCATCCCAAGCAGCCCAATTGGGTGGGAAACAGCCCAATCTGGCAACACTGCTTACTGGAGCCTCAATGCCAGTGATTTCAAAAGCACTGGGACACTGATCTGTGATAGGTCTGTTAGAGCATTAGGTCCAACCCCCTATGGGCGGGGTTGAAAAGGTGGGAAAAAGGCTTGTAGTCTCAACAGAAATCCACCTCTCTTACACTTCCTATGTCGATGATGCAAAATGACCATTTTTACATCATTGACATAGGAAGTGTTAAGAGATGAATGCGGATTTCTCCTATCTCAGGGGGAATTGAGAGATTTTTGAAAGACCATTCAAAAGTATGACTGGGTGTCTATCAATGGAAAGCCTAATGCAAAATGGGTGGAGTGTCCCTTTAATGAGGTCCGGCTGAGTGGAACATTTTCCTTCTTGTTAAGTGCTCTGAGGCAAGCATCAGGTGTTTTGCAAAAAAAATAAGAAATGAAAAAAAAATTCTCCTGCTATCTGGTCTCATAAGATTGGTCAGAAAAAAAGAGCAAGAATAATTTATGCAAGAAAAGGAAAGAGCAAGAATAAATAAAGTGGAGTGTTAATGCCCGCTGAAAACTGATCGTCAATCACAACTTCACACATGCTGCTCTTCTTACACAGACTGAGACCAGGAATGGTCCTCTGAATGTGTTCAGGTTTTGCTGCAGCTGTTAACCTTGGCCTCTAACACAACAATGCTAACATATGCTACCTCTATTTGCTCATGCTATTGTCAGAGTCACCTGTGCTGTGAGTGACCCCACATACTCACTCACTATTTTGTCCTGAGATGTCCTTGAGAAAACAGAGAGGGGGGGGGGTTCTCTAATAATTGGTAATATTTCCCTCCCCAACAATACATACTAGAATGCACAGTTGTGGACTTGAGTCATGTGACTTGGACTCGAGTCTGACTCGAGTCGTCAATTTGACGACTTCTGACTCAACTTGACAAAATGTCTTAAGACTTGTGACTTGACTTGGACTTGAACATCAAAAGACTCGACTTGGTCGACGTGATCTAGCAAGAACATTTGAATGGATTTTAAGTTGAAGAGGATGTTACACAGACACAATGAACAAGACAAGGTAGGGGGTAGAAGGGGTTCCTTTACCCTATACCCGCAGTGGTATTATGTTATCATCTGTTCTCCTTCCACAGTCTCTGTTGTCACTTTTTCATCAGTGTATGGCTACACCGTGAAGCCTGTATTTGGCAAGTCTAGCTAGCCGAGTAGCAACACGAAGCATAGCCTCATTACTAAGGTTCATTATGTACAGGACTGTAAACGCAGTAAACGTTTTTTTTTCTTCTAAATGACCGTCAGTCTAGATCTCCGCCGAACTATCTCTCTTATTTGACTGACAGTCACTGGAGTTCTACGATTCCTTTTTGGCACGTTAATTCCCGGGGTCTGAGATCAGGTGAGTTGTTCTAAGTGATGTTTTGAAACGGGCGAGAGCGCTAGCTATCAGGGAAAAAACCTGAAATGGCCACAAAATACCATTGGCCACTGATCGAGTCAGTGAGGGCAAGCGCGCTCAAACAACGACTTTGAATGTTTTTTCACGTACTTTAGCGGAGGAGTCAACTCTCCAAACTACTGCTTCGGAAAGTTCTGCTTCGGGAGTCGTTTAGATAGCCTGCGTTTTGGATGAACATCCCGAAATTTTGACCACGCAAGCAAGACCAAGCGTGACATTAGTTCTAAAGCTCTAATGCTCTAACTGTTGTTTTGACACATTTCGTTGCCCCACATGAGTTGATAATTATTTTAAAATCTAAAACAGTAAATGATAAACTGAGCCATGGCTCAGTGGTCAGAGTGTTGGCCTTTAGATTAGAGGGTTGGAGGTTCAAATTCCATCCTTACCAGCACCTTCATCCATGGCTGAAGTGCCCTTGAGCTAGGCATCTAACCCCACATTGCTCCAGGGACTGTACCTAGAACCTAAATAAGCTTAACAGTCGCTTTGGATACAAGTGCCAGCTAATTGTACTAATTGTAATGTAATGTATCAAGGCGCACACGCACACCAACATTCTCTCCCTCTTTCTGTCTGTTGCTGATCCACAAGTTTTGTGTTGTATTCTGTTCCTTAGACAACAACATAAATAGCATTTTGTTGAACATGTTACTGAAAAGATATGTTACATAGAATGCAGAACCATTTAATATGTGTTTGGGTGGGAGACGTGACACCTTGTTTTTTTTCGTAACATTGGTTAAAAACCTACAAAACTGTTATTTTTCCTCTCAAAAACAAATGTCAATAAAGAAGATGTGGTACATTATGTTTCATATTAGTTTTAGATGAGAAGAAACATTTTTGTTAAGATTTATGTAAAGGTTTATATGTCAATGTCAAATACCCTGCGGTGTGACTGTAGCATTAATGAAACCTGGAATATAATATATATATAAATTAACCAACAACATTTTGAGTAGAGTATGAAGCATTTGGCATGATTTCATAAATATTAACTTCATATTAAGATATGTGAAGGTGAAAAAAACTCAAGACAGTAATATTAACTACAAGTTCAATTTCGTAACACAAATTGCGTCCTGTGGAGTGACATGTATGTCAGTGTTTGTGAATGGGCAGCTGCAAGGCCAACTACAAGGGTCTTAAAGACTGGCTCCTAACCAGTCAGTACCCCAGTTATTGGAGAGTGCTGTGGAAGTCTAAGGTGACTATTAACCTCTTAATATGTCTTCATATTGCATTGTTTCTGTCACGCAATGCTTAGGTTCATTTTATGGTGTCCTGTGGTGTGACTGCTCTTATAGAAGGAAAAAAGTTTTTTTTATAAATGAAAACACATATTAACATGAAACACAATATCATTATCAAGTTAGCATGAGCTCAGATGTCAGTCATGTATACAAAAGGATTAAAATGGCCATAATGCAGTGAATTTCCTGTGGTGTGACTTCATTTTCCTGCGGTGTGACATGCCTATGCAAGGTGTTGATGCAGGACACATTTTTCCAAAAATGGCAAAAATAAGGCAAAATTCCACGGACCACTAAGTGCTTTATTTTTTTCTATTTTTCAATCAATTTTTTCCATCATTTTTTTTCATTTTTTTTTTTTTTTTTTTTTGCGTTACGCCCTTAAACGTCAACCACGCGTTTACAGTCGATTTTTCTATTAATGACTTGAAATGACTCAAAATTGAAATGGCATGACTTTGACTCGACTTGTGACTTGCCGGCCTATGACTTCTGACTTGACTTGGACTTGCTTCGTCTTTGACTCGACTTGACTTGGGACTTGAGGTCAACGACTTCAGACTTACTTGTGACTTGCCCGGCAATGACTTGTTCCCACCTCTGCTAGAATGACACTACGTCCTCTCAAGTTTAACAGATGAAAGATTAGCTGTTGTCCCATGACTTGCTACAGTCGGGAGCGTGTCTATGTTCCCACAGACCACTGGTCCTACATCACTAAGACTTTTAACATTATTTTTTAGGCCCATTGGTCCAACAGCTTATACCTGCTGGCCTATGTTCCTACATTTCTAAGAATTTGTTCAAATTTAGGCCCTATCTCCCATAGCACGGAGAAAGACATGTTGTCTTAGTTTATTCGGAAATGTGGGAACATGGATTTGAGGAACATATTTGAATAATTTCTTAAAAATGTGGGAACATGGAGTAGCAAAAATAAGCTGTGGGACCAATGGGCTGTGGGAACATGGAGCTGACCCCGCTACGGTCTGCTACATGCAGTATGGTACTGGTGTTCAAAACACTACAGTGCCGGACTAAGGTTAAAAGCAAACCTCTCAGGCATACATAAGAGCACTTTCAATTCATAATTGAGCATTACAATTTAAAGATGCTATCAGGAAGCTGTTATAGTCATATTTCATTGAACTGTCATGGGATTCCAAAAGTACAACATTAAATAGGCCCTTACGGGGCAGGGTTTGCAGAATGTAGTGCAGGATGGGGTTAATTAATCATTTTTAATTTTGTGCCATAAAACTCATACACATGTCGACTACAGATTGCTGTTTTCAGTTTTAGCTGTAATGACCTTTCATGTACAACTCCCAAATGTCAACAAAAATCCCAAAAATCCGACGGTGACTATTTTGGATATGTTAGCTCCTATTTCCGCATAGGGTTTTAGGTTTTCAGTCTCAAATGCACTCAACTTTAACAGCAATACCATTCTGTCTGACTAATTTCAGTTGGTATATGTCTCCATGTGCAAAAGTCTACCATTTATAGATTTTTTGATAGGCTAATTTTGATGACACTCATCCCTTCTGATGATCTTTAAAAGGCCTTGATCAGAAGCACATCGTTTAGATGTTTTAAAGGACCACAAGTCAACTTTTGAGGCTTCAGACACTTGAATGAGACATTCAGTGTCATTACCCAGGATTTAGTGCAAAGCCACCATGATCCCCATTTAAATACTACATCGTCAATCGATGCAAAAGTTTGAGAGGCTATGGCCAACACTTGCTAAAGCTGCTCTGACCCTTCTAAAGGGGGCAGTATATTTTCTAGGTTTCATGGATTATTTAATGCATTCCTTAGAGATTTGAACAGCAGGCTTGAACATCTTTTTATTGCTCAAAAGAGAAAAAAAATGGTGCAACTACAAGTTTCCATAGAAGCATTTTACTATTTTTTATTTGGATTGTCCAAACGCAGGGACTTGTTGGACCAGGTCCTGGTAGGACAATAAAATATGCTTGCCAGAATCTGTCAGCATCTGGCACAGTATCCCATTCATTCAAATTGCTGGTCAGTTCCAGAACGTTTCAAGTTATGACTTGGTAACTTAATGGGTCCTTATCAGCGTATGAAGATCATCATCTCCTTTACTGCCTTCACAACATGCTGAGAGAGCGACGATCGGCATGCGAGTGTTTCTCGAGTGGAGTGAAACCCAAACACATCCTTTTACAATAGCTTCTACAAGCACCCCTGAGTACTGATTTTTCCCAGGGTCTTTTTGAAACTGTGTCTGTGTGTCTGTTTTGCTGACATGGAAGTTGTCCATTGAGAATGTTATTGCACATTTTTGTAACAGGTGAATACAGTCCGTTCCATTCCTCTTAATTACATCACAGTTTTTATGATATTGGGTCGTGCGATTTTTCAAAATGTTCTGATCATTTGCCATCTCTGTATTTCCTTGAACTTGAAGTGTGCTTAAGGTAGACAGAGTATACTTTATGGACCCTACCTGGTAAATGTAAAATTAGTCATGCTGATAAAAAAACACACACCTCAGCATAATATTCAAGAGAGAGAGAGAGAGAGAGAGAGAGAGAGAGAGAGAGAGAGAGAGAGAGAGAGAGAGAGAGAGAGAGAGAGAGAGAGTGAACTGCCTTTTGCTGAATGTATACTAAGAGTGAGCTATATATGGTTAATATATGTGTAATGTCTTATGTGTTCTGTATTTATGTATGTATGCTACTGGACACCTTAATTTCCCCTCGGGATTAATAAATGGTACTCAACTCCATTCTACAGATTTCACTGCACAATGGAATACTGCCCAAGGCATAATACGGTGCACAACTGAAATGAATGTGACAGACACTTAACACTCCAGTATCATTCAGGATGACTTACAAATGCTCCACAACAGGAATATCTTCACCATTGCAATTACCAAAACGTAAATGTACTGTTTTTTTTATTGTGAATTTGATTTAATACTGTTGTCATTAAACTATGAAGCATTTTAGGACAAAATAGACAAAAAAAGCGGGGATACCTCATTTGTTTCGACTCTAACCATCCAATAAGGTGGGACTTGTAGACCAATGTGGACTGGTCAGTGCCCAAACGATCCCTGTCCAACCCTCTACTGATGTGCTCACAGACTGACAAAAAAGGACAAGGAAAAAAACTTGTCTTCACCAGCTCTCTCTGTCTGCCCCTCAGTCAGGGTGTGCATGACAAGTGTGTGTTGCATGTGTTCAAGTACCAGATTAGGCAGCCAATCACAATGCAGTTGCTGTGCGTTAACATTTCTGATGCAAAAGTGTCAGCGAGACAGTCAACGACAGCTTTTCACGAGCCTCCAGCCACAAAGCTTAAAAAGGAGGGGCTGCTTTTAGTAGATTTTGTCTGAACAGGCAGCTTTCAAATGCAAAAGCAGTGGCTTTCCTCTCACCGTCTCCACCCCGATCCCCCCACCTCACACCACCGACACAAGGCCAAGGCCAAATTCATTTCTCAGTACACCCCTACTTGTGGAAGAGATGGGATTTTTTGCTGGCAGATCCTGGATTTTCAACAACTCTATATGCTCCCTGGGAATACCATGTGCTTCCAAAATTAGATGCCTTGTGCATGAATTGTTAACTGATGTATTAGTGAATGTACTGGACATGAAATTACAAGCAACTCGTATCTAAATATAAAAAATGCTAATGCTTTTGTGCTACACATATCTCAACCTTTGGCAAATCAGATGAAGCGTCATGGACATTGACAACCGGTCTGTACCAAAAGCTGTTGCTTGTGTCTTCAGTCTAGCAGTAACCAAAGCTGTGACACACTAAAACTGTGTTATGAAAGTAATTATATATATTGTCAACCCATCACTCCTGGAACCTCATGGAACTGTAATATGTACCATGTGTATATTTTCGAAATAGGTTAAATTTCTTGCATAAAGTAAAGGGCAAGAGTGCTCACAGACATAGAAGTGCTCACTGATTGGAGTGATGTGGAATCCAATCCTGATCCTGAGACATCTCCAACCACAAGTTGTGGGAGTGACGAGATAAACACAGTGTTAAACAAAAATATTGCAAATGAACATGCTTAGACAAGGGTTTGGTGCTGTGTACCGCAGAGACTCTCTTAATTAGTTTGAAATTTTGCAACTGCGCAATTTTGCAACATTACTGTAAACACACTGTAGGTCAGATATGCAGTGTGAACATACTGTATAATACTACATTCATGAATTTAAGTGCTACCAATATCATATAGCCAATATTCCTGGGAAATTAATGAGAAAGGGCAATATGCAAAGTTTATCGAGAAAAAATACAGTTGTTATAGGACAATTACAGAAAAGCCTTCTGTGGTGCATTGGTGCATTTTTCTTGGGTTTTCATCTGGTACTTTGTGATGTCAACTAACATGGGTTGATGGAATGAAGATCCTTAAAGCAACAATGCATAAGAATTGTGTTGTGCTGTACTGTTTTAATACTAATTCATCTTTATTTTCATGATTATGTTATTGTAACTCTTGTTTTCCTAAATAACCAGAAAAGAATGAGCTTTTCAACAATGGCATGATTCCGTGGTTGATGTGGGTTAAGTGACCAAAAAAGTTGCATTTTAACATCATTTAAAAACAAAAAATAGACAACATGCCAATGCATTTTTTAAGTTATGTATTTCTTCACAATGGATATGCAACACCTCAAACCCAGAGTTAATTCTCACATGTAAAACTATACTGTGCTTTCAAACACCTTTTTTTGCCTTTCCCCCCCCTAAAATATATTGCCATGCTAGTCCAACATCAAATGTTAGATAACTAGGTTGAATTAAATGCTTAATGCAGTCTCGTGTGATTTTATAATTCATCATCTCATTTGTGAATATATCATTTTGTCGGTGCTGTCGACTCAGTAAAATCACTCCTGATAGGATGAGCTGCGCTGAGGGAGGGGCCGGGGATGCTCATGCAGGCTGTGGATTCTCTATCCCCCGCGAAGACCCGTACACCCTATGCATCATGCCTCGGCCTGCGCCACACCCATGAGGCTCTCACCATTGCGGAATGCAGTAAGTGTCAACGACTTGATGCTAACGCCCTGGATAGCTGCCTAGCCTTTCTTAGCCGCATGGTAGCCACACTCATAGAGTGAGCTGCTACGGCTTTGAAGATGTACTGGCACCGGACGACAGCGGAGGAACCGGAGGATCCGGAGGGCAAAGAGGACAGCGTCCTCCCACTTCGACAAACCCCCTCAAATATTGCTGTGTACAAACACAATGTGTCCCGCGTAATTCAACACACTGCTGGGTCTACAGCTGGGTCTACCGTTAAGGTTTATCTGGCCGCGATCTCAGCGTGCCATATGGGTTTTGGTTCTATCACCCTGGGTAGCCACCCACTGTTGTGCCGATTCATGAAAGGCGCTAGGCGTCTTTGTCCTGTGGAGAGACAGACGATGCGCCCCTGGGATATCGCTCTGGTTCTGGAGGCCATGTGCGCACCACCCTTCGAGCCTTTGCAAGAGGTGGATTTGCGTTTCCTCTCACTTCTCCTCGCTTTGGCAACACTGTCGTGTGTGAGTGAATTACATGCCTTATCACTCAATCCACTGTGCCTGCGGTTTGTGGAGGGAAATACATGCCATACTCTGAAGGTGAACCCAATGTTCATTCCTAAAATTCAGAACGCTTTCAGATTTTTGTGCTCCTCCTTTCAATTCACCGGAGCAGCGGCGTCAGCACAGCTTGTGCCCTGTGCGCGCATTACGCATTTACATGGACAGGAGTCACTCTTTCAGGAAGACTGAGCGGCTGTTTGTGTGCTTTGCTATGCCCTCCAAAGGGTTTGCGTTGTCCAAACAGAGGCTGTCTAAATGGCTAGTACAGGCCGTTGTAATGTCTTATGAGTCCAAGGCTCTTAAACCCAATGCTCAGGTCAGGGCGCACTTGACGCGCAAGGTTTCCACATCCTGGGCCCTCTTTAGAGGTGCCGCTTTCTTAGAGGTGTGTAGAGCGTCTGGCTGGGCCAGCCCCTGCACCTTTGTCCGGTGCTACCGGCTTGATGTGACCGCTATGCCTCTGGGACATAGGGTTCTGGGCACGTCCACTACCTGCCTAGGGTGATGGGGGTGCTGTGCATACAGGGGGCCTTATGGACCGATATGCAATCGGGAGTGAATGTAGGCTCCCATAAATATGGTGACCGAGTCTCACGAAAATAAACAATAGGACATGAATATGTCCCCGGTTTAATGAGTGAGATGAGGGAGCCATCTCTCTGCAACACCTTTCTTGTGTCATCCGAAGAGAGCGTGACTCAAAAAGTGAGGTTTGCGCCTTTGGATCGCTGTCTTAGGCAAGTGGGCGTCCCCGCCCTCAGCGCAGCTCGTACTACCAGGAATGATTTTACTGTGTCTTCGTCAGGTCGACAGCCAATGATTCTGTGATGTGTCTGTGCTATCGAATACCTGCCTTAATGACTAATAATGGAGGTTAGTGTTCCATATACTCAAAATATTCCCTGCAGCAACTTAGTTTCCTTGCGCATACCAAAAGAATGTGCTATACTGGTGGCGAGACGGCCTTTGGTTTTTATGCTTTAAAACTCTGGAACCAGCTTCCAGAGGAAGTAAAAAAAAGGCCTCTTTTTTCTCAGATGCCTTCTTTTAGCCATTGAAGGGGTTTTGATATTTTTATCTGTTATTTTTTTTTATCTTCTTGCTTTTATCCTTTTATCTTGTTTTTACCTGCCATGCCTTGTACTTGTATTGCTTTTTACTGCACGCCTTGTCCTGCTATTGCTTTTATGCTTTTGTTTTTGTTGTTCTTTTATCTCTTGTTGATTTTGTATGGTTTTATTTCACTGTACAGCACATTGAATTGCTTTCATGTATGAAATACGCTATATAAATAAAATTGCCTTGCCTTATACTACCTTACCTGAACAACTGTTCACAAACACCAGTTGCATGTGAGCACACTTTTCCATCAAGATTAAAAAGGTGGGTGTGTTTTGTCATTCATTAACAGTACATCAAAAATTACAGGTGATATCCACAGTCATCTTAACAGCTGCACATACCTATTCTGAAGTTGTCGGGTAAAACATACCTTTCTGAAGTCATGTGAAAAATATATTTTTGAAGCTACCGGATGACCGGGTACCGGGTGACCTTTCTGAAGTTGTCTGGTGACACAACTTACCTTTTTGAAGCTGTCAGATGAAATATAGCTCGTTTGATGGTGTCGGCTGACACCTGGGTTGGACTGGTAAAAAAGATGGAGCGGGCATTTTCAGCAGGCCAGTCCACCAAGTGTCAAGGAAAAGGCAATGAAGCCTATGACAATACCAATATGCTGACTTGTTGGTGTAATACACCACAAATAGCTCTCTGGAATTCACCCCTGAAAATGACTATCATAGCATGCTATCAAAGGTGCTTAAACGATATTCATTTAGCAACTCAATTGCATTTAGGGCTAGGCCATTTGGTCCGTGTATTTTTTCGTTCATTAATTTTTCTATTTTGGAAGTCGCTTGAAAAATGAAAAAGGACTCATTTGTGATGTTTTACGCCTGAAAATCACATGTGAAATGAAATCCAGCGCCATGTTTTGATATCCATTTTGTACTGAAAATGAAACACTGAGTCTTAGAAAAAAGAAAAAAGCAATGAAGAAAAATGCCCTTCGAATTGCGTCTTTCATTTAATTAGGACCACGAATTTGGGTGACCTGGAAGTATCCTGGAAGTAGGTTATAGCCTACTGTAGGCTGTGGTTAAGTTTTCCTTGCATGGTTTCTTTGGGCACATTCCAACTTTGCCATCATTGTTGCTACACTATTCCGAAACGTTGGTACACTGCAAGGACGTGGCTGCTCTGCGATGAATGCGCGAAGAATATTTTGTGATGCTCAGTCACTACCTCGTGAGATGAGTTTGTATAGATATCCCAAGCGCCAGGGCATGCACGAGCCACCATCATATTGAGTAGGACGCCCTTTGTTAGGAGTAGAAGATGAATTTACTAACATATAAACTGATTTAACCTTTGCAACGAGTTGAGATTCCATGTGATTATGTATGCCTATCCTTCACACTTGATTGTATTTGCATAGCGCCCTAATGTGTATTTGTAGTTCATTCACGAGCATCACGCACAAACCTAACATTTTCCCCCTTGCTCAACCACGATTTGCAGATGATGTTATTTGACATCTTTTCACATTTTATGAAAATATACGCAAGCAGTGAAGGACAGCTGTGCAACGGGAACGTTGACGGGAGGATTAGTTTAACGGTCATTGATTCAGAGAGGTTTTTGACAGCTCTGATGATCAGCAACCTTCATTTTCTCAGATCATCTCTGGCCTGTAGATGCAGTCTACCTGGAAGCCTCCTACCACTAATGCCCTAAATACACCAAAGTGAAACGTGTATCAAGCGTGCGTAGTCTACATAAACAGTGGTAGTTTTTTTAAGCGCTCGAAAAAGTGCGCACCAGCCCTCCAAACTCGCAACTCACTCGTCAGCGAAAGAATAGGCCCACCACTCAACTTTTTTGCTTTGATGTAGGCTATTCTTCAGGTCCGTTCACACGTAACCTGCATATTTAACCTGCTAGCTAATAAGCAAAAGGTGGCAAAATAACAACGCAAGACATAAAGCATCTTTCAGTAATCATATGGCAGTCGCATTACATAGGCCTACCACCGCTTTTTTTCATTCTTCTACTTTACTGTTATGTCCCTGGCTGGATTTCTGGAGCATCTTTTCCATGCTCCATGGTTGCTATAGTCCGGTACCTTCGCTGGTGCGAATCAGACGGCAAATATCCTTCCGGTTAACCAAGGCGTCAGTCAAATGAATTTCAATAAATGATTAAACAAATATTACAAATTGAAAGTCTATCAAAAATGTTGCCAATTTACCAAATACTATTTTCATATGAGGCAACATATGCTGAAAACCCAAATACAGCCATTTCTGCTTGGACTGCTTAAAACAAAAAAAGAAGTTTCACCCTTTTTTGAATTTCATTTTTCATTCCAAAATAGAATAATGAATGAACGAAAAAGTACACGGACCCCCCCATTGCAACACAAACGCAGCAATTAGCACATTATTTCAAATAGTTCTGACCTTAGAAATGAACAGACCTATTATTTTGCAATTTAGTTGTCACATGGGCAATACAGTATGAGGAAATACCTACAAATCCACAATGATTCGTCTAACTTGTAAAGGGAAAAAATGAATCTAGGTAAAAGAAAGTGACTCTTCTCTGAGTCTTTTTCTTATTCAGGATGGAAAAGCACACCTCTGCTTCTATGCATCATTGTTTGACTATAAATGTCATGCATGCATTGGAAAGAAGATAATTTGCACTTTCCAATGCTACCCCATATGCTCTAATTCACTACTGCAATGTTTATACAAACATGCATTGTAATGTGTTTGCGACTCAAGGGTCACCAGTAAGAAGCCCGGTATGTCCAGCGGTGGGTGACCGCACACCTTTTTGATGTGGTTGGGTGACGCATACCTTTTTGAAGCTGCCAGGTGACACAATCATGCCATGCTTGCAACTCTCCTTACTGACCACACCTGCAAAGGATATAAAATTGGGAGTGCATTGGTCAACTCGATTATGTTCTCTAAAATGTAGGTCTCTTCTAAAGGGAACAATAACTTTGTTTCTCATTACATCTACATTCCAATATGTATATTTGTAGTTGTATATTTCAAGAATGTATGCTGCCTATTAACAAATTGTAGTTTTACCATGAATATGCATTACCACCATACATATCTCATTCATTTCATTACTCATCATGGCTTCAAATGTGCACTTTTCATACATGAATTTTGATTCATCAGTCAGGCCTCTTTGGCCGCAAAACCTACTGATCATACCAGTTAAAAGTATGGTACCTCGTTTATTGGATTTACTGGTTTTACATAAAAAATAGAAAGTAGGACATTTAAGCAGACAATTTCCAGTTCATGTTATAACGCCCCAAATCCATCTTAATGTCTTTGGCTGCTCGGACAAGTAATGTCATGCATTGGTGTGCAAGCGTGCATCTAAGCAACCATATTTATATTTCTGAGGTGAGAGAAGGGCAGGGCGTTAATAAGCAAAGGGCTTCTGTGGGACTTAGCACCCAGGTGCAAAAAAGGCACCCTTTATGGTATTTTTTATTATTATTTACCTCGTGCTGTAGGCTCAACGCTTCGTTTAAAATGACAAAAGTTACAGAGTGGGTTTTATGATGCAATGTGCACATATCCAGTTGTTTTATTTTGCCGTACTTGTACTGTAGGCTTCGAAGCTCCATTTAAAACGTCTTAAGTTATAGAAGTGATTGGAGTATATGTAGCAGAATGGATGATATGATGCAATATTCCAATAGACATCCAGTTTTGTTTTGCTTTGTTTTTTTGTAACTGGTGTTGTAGGTCTAGAACTCAGTTTAAAGGTTATAGAAGTGAAAGGACTATACAATGCAATGCAGTCAATGCAGACAGGGTACTGCTCCAGTGCGCTGCGATCTGCATTACTAGGCCACAGTCCCTTGTAAACACAAGCAGTTACAGTACTCATCACTGGCTACATTTTTATGGTGGTAATGACAGCGTGCAATGAAGATCATTCATTCAGGAACATTTTATATGCACAACATTACATCAGCTTTGTGTGCCACTGTTTGTGGCTCTGCGATTAAATTTTATTTCAGCAAAAAGGTACAGGCAAATTAACAACTTTTTCATTTACACTAACAATTGGCTATCTTTACATTACTTATTCATTACATTTAGCTGACGCTTTTATACAAAGCAACTTACAGTTACAGGGTATTGGTTACAGTCCCTGTAGCAGTGTGGGCATGGGGGTACTTCAGGCATGGAGGGGAGGAAAGGATTGGTAAGGATGGGAATAGAAACTGCAACCCTGTGATTTTACGATCCAACTCCCTAACTATTACACCACGGCTGTACCATATTACTCAATATCTGTATGTCTATCATATACCCCGCTGTAATATTTTTTAGTGCAACAATAAGTAGCTTAATATCCAAGTCTCTAAAACAAAGTTCAGTGCATAATAAGAACGCACCACTGATTAACCCTATGTTCTGACATGGCAGGTATGCTTACCACCATCGGTACTGGTGTGGCCAAGAAAAAAAACAAAAAAACACTGAGAGCCATGCAGCAGCCAATGAAGAGATATTTCTTTTACATACATGTTCAACAGAAGTTTTCCAATTGCGGTGAAAAAGTGATGTCAAGTTTGCTCTGAAAAGGGTGACAAGTCCTGTTAAGTAATCTTTCCAGGATTTTTTTTTTTTTTGCTCTTTGGAAACACGAAAGTGGGTGGTGGTGTAACCGTGTGAGTGGAGGCTTGTATTTTCATTTATTTGTCCTAGACGGTTTCCATTAATTAGTCTATAAACTTTAAGGGAGTCCTTCTTTTTTAATCATTGTTGTTGGGTTATTTCTCATCCATGGCAGAGTTGTTGGAGTGGAGCATTTCAAGCGCTCCCCCTTCTCAGCGCATAGCATGTCCTACCACATATGCACACTAACTAACTGTATTTAATTGAACTGCAGCCATTTCAAAGAGGCTGCACTGCTGCATATGACTGCATGCTGCGTATAGCTCACCACTATACGGCAAAGCCACATACAACTGGCAAGAACATCAAACTTGTCCAGATCTCCTCGGAGAGCCGCTAAGGCTCAGACGCACGGAGCTGTGAGACACCATATATAACAGCCATGGGAACGCGTTGCCATTTCTCCAGGACCCTCCTCTCTTTACGACAATACATGCTAATGGTGACGACTGCAGCATGCAGCTCAAAGTGCAAGTGTGTAGGGCCCATCTGGTGTGTTCTTCGCACTCCACATTCCAACGTCCAAGTCAAAGAAGTCGTTTTAAAAATACTGTCAAATATTGTGGTCTACAGTGCAAGTTCACTCCACTTCAAATTGATAAAACTACAGACAGTATACACACCATTAAAAAGGTTAAAAAGGTCCAATGTTTGAAAAGTATGCTGACATGTCAGTCACGTGATATAGCAATGGGAATTATCTCGAACTTATTTGGTTAAGAAAACAATTTGCAACGAGTTTTTCCAAGTTGCGGTGGTCATTCTCAGTAATTCCAAATATGCTGCTCTTGGTCAAGCACAGTTTCCCCCTCTCCCCCGAACATGGCCATTATGATCTTGCTCTGGCTCTCGCTAGACAACACTTGTGTTCATTTATAAATGCTCTCTAGTAAATGCTATGGTGCATCAAACAAATCAAGATAGCAACAGCTTGTGTGGCAGTCAAGGAATCTCCACAACACACACGCACACGCATATGCACACACACACACACACACACACACACACACACACACACACACACACACACACACATACACACACACACACACATACACACACACACACACACACAAAGTGACAGAAAAAACAGACAGACAGACAGACATCCTGAAGGAGCCATGTACTGATAAATTGGGCAGCGGGCCTTTTAAAGCACCCAGAGGGATTCCATTAGAAAGGGCCAAAAATCAATAAATACAGATATCCCTCTCTCCTTGGCTGTGCCCCTGAACCACAGCCAAACTCCCAAAATACTGATGAAGTCCTGCCAGCTGTCACAGAGATTGACGAGTCCAGCTGGGAGGAGGGGAGAATGGGGTAGACAGAGAGAGAGAGAGAGAGAGAGAGAGAGAGAGAGAGAGAGAGAGAGAGAGAGAGAGAGAGAGAGAGAGAGAGAGAGAGAGAGAGAGAGAGAGAGAGACAGAGACAGAGACAGAGAGAGAGAGAAACAGAAAGGGAGGCAGAGAGCGAGCAAGAGAGCGAGCGAGGGATGAGAGATGTTTAAAAAAATAAAAATGAAGGCCAGAGAAGAGAAGAGAAGAGAAGAGAAGAGAAGAGAAGAGAAGAGAAGAGAAGAGAAGAGAAGAGAAGGAGGGAATACTGGAGGAGTGTGTGGAAACCCGGGAGGGAGAATAAATATGGAATGAACAAGGGGAAGCCAAAAACCGTGTGGA